>NW_025120565.1:0-274 GCF_004010195.1 Chiloscyllium plagiosum
AACAGGCTGAGAGTGGGGCTGTTGGGCTGATGGACTGCGTCAGCAATCCGTTTTCCCTTTGTAGTTTTCACCAATGATGCTGACGTGTGTGTCGATTCTGGCCCTTTAACAAAGTTAAGTTGTCCTTGTTTATATTGAAGAGGGATCGTGAATACAGAGTTTCTGATATGTCTGTGGAGGGCTATTTTCAATAGTAGGAGGGAATTGGAAAGTTCTCCCTGTTGATGATATTTTCTAGTTTGTTCATTTTTAGCAGGTTGTTAGAAATCCCCTG
>NW_025120565.1:398-1049 GCF_004010195.1 Chiloscyllium plagiosum
ATTCTGTTCCTGTTTCGTACGTAGTGTTCAAACAAATTTTGTTTTCTATCAAAATGTACTGTTTGACCAGTTACACCACTCCTGGAATTTCCACTGTCCATCCGCCTAAGAAAGAATGTTCGGCTCTGGTGCGTCACCTTAAAATATTTTGAGGGAGTCTGGCCTTCTCCATAACAGATGTCAACCTGATTGGAACTGCCCCATACTTCTTTCTCATCCAGGACACACCTGGGACACACAGGCTGCATCCAGTGTCTGACATGCTTCTCTAAAGTTCAATCTCGGTCTCAGAGAGATGTTAGCAAATATGACAGTCTCCAAACCTCTAAGAGAGACTAATCTCAATTCAGGCATTCCTGAGAAGGTTTAGGTGCCGTTTCTACTTACATACGTCAATCCCCCCCACCACCCCCCGCCAATGCCACTACCCCAGGTTTCAGGATACAAACAAAGCTGTATTGCTTGATCACCTGCCTCTAAATTCACACACGTTTCATGGTACAGATCTGGCTATACTGCTGGGGAATGGGCATTCTATCCATTTTGGCTGAATAGGTTCGGAAAGAACAGGGGGTAATGAAGGGAAATACGTGCCTTTTTGGAAGGACTCTCTCTCAATTGCCCACACGGAACATGGGACCTCACATTTAA
>NW_025120566.1:0-1049 GCF_004010195.1 Chiloscyllium plagiosum
CCCTATACCTCCCAGCCTTCCCTTTCACCCTGAGAGGAACATAGTTTCTCTGGATTCTTGTTATCTCATTTATGAAGGCCTCCCTTTTTCCAGCCGTCCCTTTACCTGCGAACATCTGCCTCCAATCAGCTTTCGAACGTTCTTGCCTAAAGCCGTCAAAATTGGCCATTCTCTAATTTAGAACTTCAACTTTTAGATCTGGTCTATCCTCTTCTATCACTATTTTAAAACAAATAGAATTATGGTCGCTGGCCCCAAAGTGCTCCCCCACTGACACCTCAGTTACCTGCCCTGCCTTATTTCCCAAGAGTAGGTCAAGTTTTGCACCTTCTCTATTCGGTACATCCACATACTGAATCAGAAAATTACATCTGCATTATATCCATTTACTGAAGCTCTAGAGACCTTTGCATCAACAGGCTTATCTTTGTCTCAAAGGCTGCTGATCAAAATCTAGCAGAAGATTCACGTTTATAGGACATGGACTGTATCTCCATCTGCAATGGAGCTCTACCTGGTGCAGGGGTAATGCCCCTGAGCCACAAGCCCCAGGTTCAACTGCAAGGTTGGGTCTTGATGGCCACTGAAGGTGTGTTACAATGTGCCCAAACAGGGTGATTATCAATGTAAGTTCTTTTGATATATGTGGTGATTGGCAGTGCTTCATGGTTGTTCAGCAATGCACCAGCCTCTTCACATTAAGAGATTGTACACCCAGGTTGTCTTTATGAACAAAGGCTCCCACACACCCACATCCAGTCCTTACATATTTTAAGATAAGCAAACAGGAGAAAATTATTTTTCCTACTTAGGTCACAGCCTTCTGGTGTAATATTGCCATTAACAACTCAGAATATTTCTGTCACTGTTAAAGATTCTGGGGTAAAAACTCCCGAATACACTTCTGGTGCATTCTGCTAAGGTCTGCAGGACTGAACTGAAATGGTTACACTCTAGACTGGTTCCAAGGCTGGTGCTGAAGATTTACTGGGTACCAACAAATGCATGGAGTGGGACACTTACCTTATGGTGCCAGTGGAATTATAAGT
>NW_025120567.1:0-1049 GCF_004010195.1 Chiloscyllium plagiosum
CTTAGGTGGTAGTGTGGGGGTTTTAAAAAAAAACCGCAAGCGCTCAGTAAGAGAGAGAAAAAAAAAAGGTGTCTCTACCGCAGTTAAGCAGTAGTGTGGGAGGAAAAAAGAAGAAAAAAAATAAATAGAAGTGTTAGAGACTCTGGGGAAAAAAAAGGAAAAAAAAACCAGTAGTGTCAGACATTAAAAAAAAATAGAGAGGAGTGTTGGAGTGCATTATTTCCCCCTCCAACTCTATTTTGATTTAATCCCTGCCCTCCCCTTCACTGTTTTGATCACACAGCACTGCCCTTTGATGTGAAGGGCAGTGCTTGTCACTGGCCACCCGGGTGTTTTCCTATCTTCCTGGTGGTGGAATTTGAATAAAGATTAGTGCACTTTGTGTCTTTCACTGTGTCTCCCACCTGCACACACACCATGGGTGCTGGGGAAAAAAAAATATAATAAGCACTACCACAGTTAGGTGGTAGTGGGGGGGGTTAAATTTAAAAAAAAAGGAAAGGAATAAAAAATAAAGAGGAGTCTACCCGGGTGTTTTCCTATCTTCCTGATGGTGGAATTGGAATAAAGAAAAAAAAAATATTTCGACAGGAGTGTTGGAGTGCATTATTTTCCCCTCCAACTCTATTTTGATTTAGTCCCTACCCTCCCCTTCACTGTTTTGATCACACAGCACTGCCCCTTGATGCGAAGGGCAGTTTTTGTCACTGGCCACCCGGGTGTTTTCCTATCTTCCTGGTGGTGGAAATTGAATAAAGATTGGTGCACTTTGTGTCTTCCACTGTGTCTCACACCTGCAAACACACACCATGGGTGCTGGGGAAAAAATAAGCACTACCGCACTTAGGTGGTAATGTGGGGTTAAAAGAAAAAGAAACAAACAGGGACCTCCTACATCCACACACCATGGGTGCTGGGGGAAAAAATAAGCACTACCGCACTTAGGTGGTAGTGTGAGAGTTAAGGAAAAAAAAATACACAGGAGGGAGGTGGAGTACATAAAAGAAAAAAAAATACTCAGGAGGGAGCACTTTGTGTCTTTCACTGAA
>NW_025120568.1:0-1049 GCF_004010195.1 Chiloscyllium plagiosum
GCTTCGATGTTCTGCTGTGGAAACCTCTAATAGACACGTACCTTTCAGGAAGCACTTCAGCTTGCAGTCTATCTTTGTGGATGTCCTTGACAGTTCTCCCCCTAAATGTTCAAAATGTCCAGTTTTAAAACTCAAAATATCGGATAATTTCATTGATTTTGATGTCATCAAATACATTACATTTCAAACTCAATTTGATTTCAGTGTGTTGGGGCATAAGTTAAACTGACTGGCTGAATTTGAATTGGTTTTCGTTCCGTGGCAACTCAGTCTCACTATTGATTTCACAGTAAAATGTAACATTTTAACTTTTTTCAGAACACTTTATGCCAGCTTCCAGTCTCTCTTAAACGTAACATATATCTCTACACGTTCACAACAATATCACTAATCTGCCTTGCGTAGCGTTCCATAAATTTGATCAACTCAGGAAGTTCACGTAATAGTCGTTTCTGTTCCAAAACACAACCTTTTTATCTCATCCTTCCTTTACCTAGATCCTTCTTTCCAGTTATCATTCCAATTACTTACAATGTCACCGGTACTCTTCGAGAAAGTAATACATTGTGTGTGAGATAAAAGAATACTCCCGTAAGAAGGAGTAAATGTGCAACTTTTTCAAGCTTTCTGATATCAAAAACAATGTAAAAAATCTCCTTTATTCGTGGATTTGGAAAGTGAAAAATGACGTTCATGGACCGAACAGCAGTAATGCAATAAACTTTTATTGGGATCATTGAACGAACAAATTTTCAGTTTATTCTTGAGAGTCTGAATTCATCTTTTTTTTTCAATTCTGGTTTGCATGCGTTTTTATCAAACTGCAATCATTATCGCTGAGAAAACCAGAAGTTGCTGGACATATGCAGTAGTTCTGGCAGAATCTGTTGTGAGAAAGCAGATTCAAAGTTGTGTACAGGAATGGGACTGAATTGCTTACTTTTTACCAATAATGTTCAGCGATGCGCAGGTTAGGTGCATTAGTCAGGGGTAAATGCAGCACAATAGAATAGGACATTGCTTCAGGGCGGGTTACTCTTAGGAGGGTC
>NW_025120569.1:0-1049 GCF_004010195.1 Chiloscyllium plagiosum
CCTAGAGTGGCAATAAAGGAAGAACATGGAAACGGTTGTAGAAATCACCCTCAGACCTGTGATAATTGTTGAAGACCTTCTGATAATAAGCATCTTTCATCACAAGCAGGAAGAAGAGGACAGATCACCAATTTTTCCCAAAATAATCCTTTTCCCAATGACTAAATAATTTTCCTTTGTTTTCTGCCTTCCAAACAGGAACCCACAGTCTTACTTAAAGTTAACAACAGATGGTACCCTTTTCTAACTGACACAGGGGCTTTAATGTCTTCTGTGAAATCTGACATGAATCTGCCAATTTCTAAACAGAGAATTTATCTCCAAGGAGAAAGCCACAAATATCCACTCTCTGATCAAGTCCCCATTTATTTCCAAGGCTATTCCCTGTTTCATCGCTTTGTGATTACAACCAACTTATCATGTAACCT
The DNA here is from genome assembly GCF_004010195.1 of Chiloscyllium plagiosum. NCBI lineage: Eukaryota > Metazoa > Chordata > Chondrichthyes > Orectolobiformes > Hemiscylliidae > Chiloscyllium > Chiloscyllium plagiosum. Next base: position 429 of record NW_025120569.1, read on the forward strand.
GATGGGACGAGACCTGCTGTGTGCCTTCCAAGTTAAACTTGCATGTTCCCCTCATGGTGTCCAACTTGATTCAGACTCATCTGTCCACTAAACCATAATTGTGGCCACTTGATCTTGACCCTCCAGTTCCTGGAGAACATATTACTCTTGCTTATGATTGAACAGACCAAGATAAATGTCTTGAAAACTTCTTCGCAGATTTAATTGGAACTAAATGGACTGTGCAGATTTTGGCCTATGTCACCAGCCCAGAGGAGAGGCCGATTTTGTTAAAGTACCTTCTCACTTATGGAAGCAAGGGGACTCATCAGCCCCTCACATCACTCAAAGTAAATCCGCCTCACCATGCTAAGGAAGTTGGCCCTATGGTTTACCGTGTAATTACCAAGGCTGATCTGCATTGTTGCCTACTGCAGACACTTCAAGAAGATATGACTATTCGCTATTATCCAACTCCAACTTCCTGCAATGCCACACTCCAGCACTACGAGAGTCGGGTCATCCTTGATCTAATCAACCTGGATATTTGAGCTGAGACATCCTCTCACGTTTGATTTACAGACTGTGAATATATTCAAGTTGATTTAAAGCCAACTGTTATTAGATTAGATTACTTACAAT
>NW_025120570.1:0-1049 GCF_004010195.1 Chiloscyllium plagiosum
GCAATCATTCAGGCACCATAAACGTTTGGAAAAGGGAATTCCCACTTGAACATTCCGATAAGAATTTCTCATTCGTGTTGCGACAAATGTTGGAGGTTCACTGTGTCCTTTTCCAGTCCCACTCCTCCACTGGTTAGAACAAATTTTAAATATAGCCAGTTTAGTGATATGGCCAATTGTATAGGGCTCAGGCTGGGTCATTTTTGAGAAAAATGTGAGATGCAGGAAGTTGAACTCGCAACAAATGGTAAATGATAGAGTGTCCCAGATGTTCTTCTGCCTTTGAAATTATCCTGCTCACACAAGCTGCTGGTAATGGGATTTATTTGTGGAATAGTTGGATTTGGCTGAACTCCTTTTGCTTCCAGCAGTGGAGAGATTCCAATGAGTCCTCACTCGGAATCCTTCACAAGTGGTGAAGATAACTCAGGGATTTTATGGCCTCACATTTTGCTGTCCGGTGGACAAAGTAAGAGAGAGGGACCAATCAGCTGCTGCTTCTCAGGCAGGGAACATGTTTCTTCCTCTCTGTGTTGAACCATACAATAATGTCAATTGAACATCAAACTGGGCCATGTGTGCTCTCCTGGAGCATTCTCTGGAACGGATGATAATGGACGATATGCAGGCGCGTTATCGCTGTTGTTGCACACAGTGTCTGTCATTAGAAAGAAAATCCCTGCTTTATCATCTGATGACTTTTTTTAATAGATATTTTTATTGAACATTTTGATGACATGTTTATATGCGTATGTGTAATTTGTAAGTATCGGTCGGTGTTTTTTATAATACGTGTTTTGATATCAATACATCTTATTCTAAAATTTATTCTCTCGCTTTAAACTCCTTGACAAGTGGAAACATAGATCCAGCTGAAACACATTTCAGAAAGTCATGTATGGTTCAAGAAGATTTCTCACCTCAGATCAAAACTGATAATCACCCATAACAAAAGGCCTTCCTTTCAGGGATGTATGAAGGGAAACATCTATGAAAATCTTCTGAAAGAATTATAGTTTTTTATGTGTAGGCGATCAAAACTGCACACA
>NW_025120571.1:0-1049 GCF_004010195.1 Chiloscyllium plagiosum
AGCTGCAGGGACAGCGGTAGTGATCTGGAGAGATCGCGGTAGTGAGCTGCAGAGACAACGGTAGTGAGCTGCAGTGACAGCGGTAGTGAGCTGGAGAGACAGAAGTAGTGAGCAGCAGAGACAGCGGCCGTGAGCTGCAGAGGCAGCGGCAGTGAGCTGGATAGAAAGCGGTAGTGAGCTGGACAGACAGCGGTAGTGAGCTGCAGAGACAGCGGCCGTGAGCTGCAGAGACAGCGGTAGTGAGCTGGATAGAAAGCGGTAGTGAGCTGGACAGACAGCGGTAGTGAGCTGCAGGGACAGCGGTAGTGAGCTGGAGAGACTGCTGTAGTGAGCTACAGAGACAGTCATAGTGAGCTGGAGAGACAGTGGTAGTGAGCTGGAGAAACAGCGGTAGTAAGCTGCAGAGACAGCGGTAGTGAGCTGGAGAGACAGCGGCCGTGAGCTGGATAGAAAGCAGTAGTGAGCTGCAGGGACAGCGGTAGTGATCTGGAGAGACCACGGTAGTGATCTGGAGAGACCACGGTAGTGATCTGGAGAGACAGTGGTAGTGAGCTGGAGCGACAGATGTAGTGAGCTGCAGAGGCCGCGTTAGTGAGCTGGAGCAACAGATGTAGTGAGCTGGAGAGACAGGTCTAGTGAGCTGGAGAGACAGATCTAGTGAACAGCAGAGACAGCGGTAGTGAGCTGCAGAGACAGCGGTAGTAAGCTGCAGAGGCAGCGTTAGTGAGCTGGAGCAACAGATCTAGTGAGCTGGAGAGACAGATCTAGTGAACAGCAGAGACAGCGGTAGTGAGCAGCAGAGACAGCAGTAGTGAGCTGCAGAGACAGCGGTAGAGAGCTGGAGAGACTCAGGTAGTGAGCAGCAGAGACAGTGGTAGTGAGCTGGATGGCAGCAGTACTGAACTGGAGAGACAGTGTTACTGAGCTGGAGAGACAGTGGTAGTGAGTTGAACAGACAGCGGTAGTGAGCTGGAGAGACAATGGTAGTGAGCTGAAGAGACGGTGATAGTGAGCTGTAGAGACAGTGGTAGTGAGCCGTAGTGAAAGCG
>NW_025120572.1:0-1049 GCF_004010195.1 Chiloscyllium plagiosum
GGGTAGTCAGCATGGCCTTGCGTGTGGGTAATTCTCACTGACTTTAGTCTTTTTTAAATAATTGCCAAAGAATATTGTGATGGCAGTGTGGTACATTTTGTTTTTGTGGTACTCAGCAAAGCTTCAGACAATATTTCGCATGGTAGACCGATTATTAAGATTAGGTCAGACTGATTATTAAGGTTGGAATAAGGTAGAAAACGGAGAATGGTGATAGAGTAATATTTTTCAGATTGCAGGCTTGTGGCCAGTGGTATGCTACAAAACTTTGTGCTGAGTTCACTGCTTTTCATTATTTGTGAAAATGATTTGTGTATGAATATCACATGCATGGTTAGGAATTTTGCAAATTACATCAAAGTACTTTGTGTAGTGGACAGCATAGATTATCCCAATGCAACGGGATCTTTATGAGCAAGACCAATTGGCCAAGAATTGGCATGTAGAGTCTAAGTTGGATAAGTGAAGTTTTGCATTTTGGAAAGACAAACCAGTCCAAAACTTAAACAGTTAATGGTACGTTCCTGGTGAGTCTTGCTGAACAAAGAAGTCTTGGAGTGCTGTTTCAGAGATCCTTGAAAGTAGAGTCGCAGGTTTACAGATTACTGAGAAGACATTTGGCACGCTTGCCTTCAAATGTCAGCGCATTGAGTATAGGAGTTCTGATGATAAGGTGCAGGTTAGCAGGATACGAGTGAGGTCATTTACCGATTAGTGAGTACAATTCAGTTCGCTCTGATAAAGGAATTATGTTGGTAAACTTGAGGGGGTGCAGCAAAGAGTTACAAGGATATTACTGGTATGGGATGTTTTGAACTACAGGGAGAGGACGAATATTTTGCGGCATTGCATTTTCCATTGGGTGTCTGAGTTTGAGGTGTGTCCCTACAGAAGTTGATAATAAAATCATGAGAGATAAGGGTAGAGTAAATAGACAAGGACATCTTCCACCTGCGTGGAGATGTTCAAAATTAGAAGGTATAACTTTCATGTGAGAGAGGAAAGTTTTAAAAACTACCTCAGGGACAAAGTTTTCACGTGGACGGTGG
>NW_025120573.1:0-1049 GCF_004010195.1 Chiloscyllium plagiosum
GAAGCCCAGACACATACAAAATAACCCAACTCAGATCTAACAATGGTTTTGTAAAGGCCAAGTATGATTCCTCAGATTTGTTTTCTACGTTCCATATGTCAGTGTTATGAACAGATTAAAAAAAACTTTATCATATAGACATATATGGGCGGCACGGTGGCACAGTGATTAGCACTGCTGCCTCACAGCGCCAGAGACCCGGGTTCAATTCCCACCTCAGGCGACTGACTGTGTGGAGTTTGCACGTTCTCCCCGTGTCTGCGTGGGTTTCCTCCGGGTGCTCCAGTTTCCTCCCACAGTCCAAAGATGTGCAGGTCAGGTGAATTGGCCATGCTAAATTGCCCGTAGTGTTAGGTGCAGGGGTAAATGTAGGGGTATGGGTGGGTTGCGCTTCGGCGGGTCGGTGTGGACTTGTTGGACCGAAGGGCCTGTTTCCACACTGTAATGTAATCTAAAATCTACTGTTGTGATACTTTCCTTAATCAAAAATGCAACTCCTCCTTCCCTCTTTCCACCACCTCTGCCCCACCTAAAACACCTCTACCCTGGCACATTGAGCTGCCAGTCCTGTCCCTCCCTTAGCTATGTTTCTGTAATGGCTATAATATCCCAGTTCCACATACCTATTCTCACCCTGGGTTCATTGGCCAAAGCCGTCAGCCCCCATGCATTGAAACAGATGCAGTTTAATCCAACACACATTCTTGTTCCCTGTTTTGTTCCAGCCTGACCAGTCTCTTCACTTTACTATTTCTGTTTACTGTACCTATTCTTGCAGTAAAGAATTAAAATAATAGAGCTAATGAGGCAATTGATGTTGTACAATCTCCATGTTCCTAAACAAAAATTTAAAAGTGTGGTGTCTTCTTCCATCGAGAGAAAATTAATGCTGCAGATTATTTTGACAATTGTTTAAATTTCCTGTTCTTCTATTTTTTTTTAGCTCTCTCTTAATCCCATGTGAATGTCACAATTCTCATTTTACATTCCATATAATGATTTAATTATAACTTCTAACAGCCCGAAGTCGTGGTCCATATTGGCACCAA
>NW_025120574.1:0-1049 GCF_004010195.1 Chiloscyllium plagiosum
ATTTGAGCTGTTTAATTTTGTAAAAGATTCAAAATTACCTTCATTTATTTTATCTGACTGTCTCCAGGGGAGCAATTAAACTGCATCATGCTCTCAATTTTAGATCAATGAACAAACAGAAAAAAACATTGTTTTACATTTGAAGCATTGACAAAGGAAGGGTTCTATTATATTTATTTCAGTGGCTCTCTTTCCCCATAATCACGCTGAGTATGCCCACCGAAGTGGCTGACAGCAGAAAACGAAGAGGGGTAGTGTTTCGAATACAATCTCTTCTCATTATTTCAGCCAGGTTCCTCATGTTTTTTGGCAGCTAAAACGTCAGATTAAGTCGTGTATTTATTTGATCGCTGACGTTACCTTATTGTTTAGATTTGCAGTTAAACAGTTGGAAACAACTTGGTAAAGCAAGATGATTATTCAAAAGTAACAAAATGAGATCACCATAGCATCATGTAGTGAGGGCAGCGAAGAGGCAATTATGAAATCCAGGAACCAATGCTGAGGCGAACGCATGATAATGTTTGGAACGAGTACAGCTCAGAAGTAGCGGTTTGGACCATAAGATACATGATGAAAATTAGTTCATTTGGCCCACTCAGTCTGTTCCACCATTAGATCTTCCTGATATGTTTCACAACCTGGTCCTCCTGCTTTGTCCATTTAATGTTTGATCCCCAAACTAATTCATCGCATTTATGTCTGTAACTTAGGCACACTTAGCCTGTGCAGCCTACTATGGAAATGTGTTCCACATGTTCACTGACCAGAAGCAATTGGTAAATGTCGTTCAGTCATTTCTTAAGATTCTTCCCTTCACGCCGAGACTCTGCCAATGGGTCACTGTTCCTCCTAAGAGCGAAAATGTTTTCTTCAAATCCACCCTCTTCAGACTTCTCAGCATTCTGTAAATTTCAATGAGCTTTCCCTTCATCCCGCTAAATTCCTTGATGTACAAACCCTACCACTCCTCACATGACAAACATTTCATTCCCGGGATCAATATCGTAATTGCGTTCTGAATCCACCGACCAAACAAAGACAGCATA
>NW_025120575.1:0-1049 GCF_004010195.1 Chiloscyllium plagiosum
CTCACTTTAAACCCACTGGCAGCTCCGTTTCCCTCCGGCACAACTTAGAAGCTGTGGCCCTGATGCCATCTCCCTTTTGGGTCGAGCTGGTACAAATGGAATCCCCACGGTCTCGGTGGGCAGGAGGGTGGGCTCACAACACATCATCACCACCACCTCCCAGGAAGGGAGCACGGAGGCTCCCTCCTACACCTCCTCCTGTGAACAGCTCAGATACTGAAACTAATCTGTGATATTTACTGCTCTCCTCACTTGTCCTGACATCTTCAATAATCTGTGCTCATATACAACCAGCGCTCTCTGCTCCTGCACCCCTTTTATTATGGTACGGCCTGTATTAAACTGCCTTTCAATGTCCTTCCTACCACAGTACATCACCTCACACATTGATCCCCATCTGCCTTACACTTGAACACTACACAGACGTGTCACTGTCCTGTTAGAGTTCCACACTGTCCTCCATAGACTTCACAATTCTTCCAGGATTGGTGCCATCTACAAACATTGAGATTGTTCTTGCATCACAGTCCCCATGAAACAACTGAAATCCTGCCCCACACTCACGAGTTTGAGCAAGTGAAATACTGATATATTCCCACGGACAGAGTCGAATATTGACACGCTGTCAATTGGAGCAACTAAAATCCTGACATATACGAGACAGGGTAGATGAAATATTAACAAACCACAGAGCAAGAGAAATCCGGATAGGTTCCACTTATCAATGTTCATCAGGATATAATGTGATGAAGTTGAAAGTGTGTACTGTACCTATAAGAGATGGTGAATGCTGATCTGAACTGTGAGCTTACAAGCACTTGAGATATGAGAGCCTGGCAGACCCAGAAACAGTATATTGGTATAGAGCTGGAGTCGGGTAATAAGCAGTTAAGAGAAAGGGGGTCTCAGAGTTGTGAATAGTTGTTGTAAAATTTTCAATTTCAGAGTGAAAATTAAAATTGATGGTTTTTATTTAAACAGTGGAATTTGGCAGATCTATCACTCATATTTTAACGGTTTACGAGGCGAATTGATCATTTCTTTATGTT
>NW_025120576.1:0-1049 GCF_004010195.1 Chiloscyllium plagiosum
CTTTTACTGAAAACAGTTCCCAACCTGTACGTGTCTGTAGCTCCCTCCAATCTGAAACCCTCATTCCCCTCTATCCTGTCTCTGAGCCAATGGTGTCTTCATTCCCAGGATAGGGACAACATGGGGCTAGATACAGAGTAAATCTCCCTCCACATTCTCTGCATCGAATACTCCCAGGATATGTGCGGCCTGGGGTTAGATACAGAGTATAGATCCCTCTGCACTGTTCCTATCAAACACATAGGATAGGGACAGCACGGGGTTAGGTACAAAGTTAGGCAGCATTGTAGACGGTGCAGATGGCACCTTAACATTACAAAGGGATATTGATAGACTGGGTGAATGGGCAAAGCTGTGTTAGATGCAGTTCAGTCCAAGCACGTGTGTGGGAATCAGGTTGGAGTACAGAGAGGGAGCACAAAGGAGGTTTACAAGAATGATCCTGAACCTCAGGGGTTACGTTCTGAGGGGACACTCGACAAATGAGGCCGGTTTTCTCCAGGATTGAGAAAGTTAAGGGGTGATCTGATCAAAGCCTCCAAGGTATAAACAGGATGAGACAGGATCGATCAACATCAACGATTCCCACTGGTTGGAGATTCTCCACCGAGAGGGAGCAGAGTCTGAGAATGAGGGCCCAGAGCGTTCAGGAGAGATGGCAGGAAGCACTTTGACACACAAAGGAAAGAATGTGGAGTTAGGCCACCGATCAGCCATGATCCCATTGAATGATGGAACAGGCTTGAGGGACTGAATGGCCTCCTCCTGTCCCTGTGTTCCTGAATAAAGATCCCACTACACTGTCCCCATCAAACACTCTCAGGGCAGGGACAGAATGGGGTTAGATACACAGTAAAGCTGCCTTTACTGTATCCCCATCAGGGCAGCATCAGAACAGGGTTAGATACAGAGTAAAACTCCCTCTACATTATCCCCAAAAACCCCTCACGGAGCTTTAATATTTGAAGATGCTCATATTATTCTGTCATTCCTTGTCCCTCAGTAACTGTGTGTGAGAGTATGTGAGAGAGTGAGACAGAGACCATTAT
>NW_025120577.1:0-1049 GCF_004010195.1 Chiloscyllium plagiosum
CAGGTGACAGATGTGATCTTGTTCCTCCAAATTGTGGCAATGGAGGAGGCCATGGATGATTATGTCAGAAAGGGATTGGGAAAGAGAATTGAAATAGGAAGTGAATGGGAGGTCTTCCATTCCACCTAACAACCCTACCTTTCAGCTCCCAATCGGATTCATCCCTCCCATTGCTCAACCAGGTTGCACCAACCACTTGTGTCCACATAGCTGTAACTCACCATCACCCTGATCTCCCCACCACATTCCCTTCCCTCTTTATCTGCAGCTCCCCCTACCCCCCAACCCAGTTCTGAAGAACAGTTATATCTGAAATGTTGACTTTCCCAGCTCATGATGCTGCGTGGCTTGCTGTGTTCTTCCAGCCTTCTGTTTGTCTCCTTTAATTCAGGAAGATAGAGTCCAGTGAGCACAACGTGCTGGTAGGCAGAAATCAAGGGTTGCCCAATGAAGTCCTTGAACCTCTGCCTTTGGGTAAGGAGGAAAACATTCAGTTCCTCGAGACACTGACACATGAATAGAAGAAGCCATTCAGCCCCTCCAAACTGTTACACTAAATATGAGGATGCCATTGTTGCTGCAACACGACAAACCAATGAGGCATAGACTGCACAGACAGACTTCTCCATGTTGTTCCTCCTGGCTCCATTGCTAATGGTACACACGTGCTTTGTGAACGTGGTTTGCTGACCATGAGGAGGGAAAGTGATTGGTTTGTGCCAAATCCCAAGGAGGCAGCTTCCATCTCCGAGATGTTATGAACGAGGCTAGACTACTCAAAACACTTTTAAGCAAGCATCCCAGATCATACCTTTGCAACTTGTTTCAGTAAGTGTATAATGAAAATTAACCGGAGTAATTTAGCTAGGTTGACTACTAGATTTTAAAACAGACAATAACTTTATTCATAAAATTACACAATGCAACACAAAGAACAGAATAAAGGATCACGACTGAATTCAACCTATTCAGCTCGACTAAAGTATGGTATTCCGAATATACACAACTGTCCCAATAAGCAAACTCTCAATAAAAAACAGTATAAATGG
>NW_025120578.1:0-1049 GCF_004010195.1 Chiloscyllium plagiosum
TTGCAGAAGCTGGAAACTGATGCTTATAACTGTTTATACAAGCATATCTCGCTTAACCTACACCCCTCTTACTCTTTCATGATTCAGCCTTGTGATCGTTGCAGATAACAACATTTATAATCACTCCTCGCAATTCCCCCTTTTTATTTTTACATGCAATTTTTGTTTCTATAATTTTTCCTTTAAACATCGCCCCCAAAAATCACAAGAATCATTCATGAGACTTCATCCATCTTGGTCTCACTCATCCCCTCATTATTTAATACAAAAACGACCTTCTGCCTGATTCCCTTTTAGGGGCATCTGTTTCATTAATGCTGTCTTAATCAGTCTTTGGGCGAGTCCTTGTATACAGCGCAACAGCCAATGGTTACCAATATCCCGGCTACTACTGTCAGGGACGTAAGGATGGAAAACACCACCCCCTTCCATTTTCCAAACCATGATTCAAACTATCCCGTGAGAGATCTGTCTTCTCCTGAATTATCACCCAGTTCCTCTGCTAAGGTAGTCAATCCTCTTATGGCCCGAGTAATTGAACCATCAGGTTTAGTGTTATTAGGAATCAAGGTACAACAGCTTCCTCCTAACATCGCACACACACACCCCTATTCTACTAGAATCATATCAAGGGCCATTCTGTTTTCCCATACCATCCGACTTGTCGCATCAAGCTATTCTGATATTCCTTTAACCGCATGCCTTGTATAATTTATAAATCGCTGTTGATAATAGAAAATGTAAAATATCCAATCTACATTTTTGTTAACGGTCACCCACCAAAAGAGAGTTGACTCAAAGCCTACAGCAATCTGGTTGCGAGCCTTGAAAATCAGGTACCCCCCTCCCCCCGGGACTCCTATAGAATTGAGATAAATCCTGTCATCGAAAGAAGAATCTAAGAGTGATCTCTTACTCCTTCTCTTTTACCCTAGTATCTTTTCCTTCTCAACTGCCAAGGTAAATGGAATTGCCAATGGTACAATTGCACTTATCCTTCTCCAATCCGGAGGTAGGTGGTTCTCAATATCTTGCCTCCACAGTACCAC
>NW_025120579.1:0-1049 GCF_004010195.1 Chiloscyllium plagiosum
GTTTCTGGCTTGTCCAACTTTCTCATCCTCCAAGCTCGTTATTGGATCTGTGTCCGATTCTGTTATTGCGTTGACTTTTCGATAATTCACTTAAAATCGTTGCTTCCTGTCAGGATTGGGAAGTAAACTGATGGGCGAAGTCCACTCGCTCTGTCTCTGGGTGCGATGATATCCTCGTAGAACATTGCCCCCGCGTTCTTTTGGAGCAGTCTGGCTTTGAAAGGATTATGTTAATAGGGTGTTGTTTTATTCAATCATCATTCACGACGTCTACTTCATTTGCAATAGCATTAGTCCTCCTCATCTGATTCTTACATATGTCTTCGTACTGCAGTAACAAACGTTTCACATGCATTCTTTAGTCTGGAGATAAATAATTTGCTAACCTATCGCACTCATTAAGAACTTATTGGTTTTTAATTTTTTTGAGAAACACAAAAATCCACATCATCTGGATTTGATTCCTCATTCTCCAGGGCCGTCATTAAACATGTTCCTGCAGTGCTTTCAGGTAATAAACCTCAGAACTATTTTCCATCCCCCTTTCGATGTCGGCAATAATATTTATTTCTTCAATTGTCTCTTCTTTCTGTTGCAAGCCCATTAGCCTTTTAGCTGGAAACACTTCAGTCTGGCACTCTGCCTGTTCAGGTTTTCCTGCACTATTCCATCAAACAGGGTTTCCGCTAAATGACCCTCAACTCGTTAATCATTCCCTTTAGTTTTTGCTTCGTTCTGTGGCTTATGCCATGGGATCTTGATACTACACAGTCTACCAGAATATTTCTGTTTTAACTCCTCAGTTTCTGGTCTTCCTTGGGCTTCTACATAACAAGGGATGTAAGTCCCACCTTCGAACCTGCTAAATGATTCCGAATAACAAACTGGATTCCTGAAACTGACACTCTGTCAATCAATCCGACTGTTACTTCTACAGTCTGGATTTGGCACTCCAAACTAATCTTACACAGAGGAACGCTAACTTTCTGTCCATCTATCGCACAAAGTACCACACTCTCAGGTAACAGATCACAAAGAGTACCAATTCG
>NW_025120580.1:0-1049 GCF_004010195.1 Chiloscyllium plagiosum
CCACAAAAAGACATGACCCTTTCTCACTAGTATCCTTCCAACTCAGTGAGCAAACGTACATCCAGAACCACAACCTGAGCTACAAATCTTTTCGAAACTCGTTAGTGACATTCTTGTGAGCAAGCTGGACATTGTGAATGTTTTATTTCCCTCTATTTTGCATCAGGATTTACTGTAGAAAAGGATATGGAAGATATAGACTGTAGGGAAATAGATGGTGACATCTTGCAAAATGTCCAGATTACAGAGGAGGAAGTGCTGGATGTCTTGAAACGGTTAAAGGTGGATAAATCCCCAGGACCTGATCAGGTGTAACTGAGAACTCTGTGGGAATCTACAAAAGTGATTGGTGGGCCTCTTGCTGAGATATTTGCATCATCGATAATCACAGGTGAGGTGCCGGAAGACTGGAGGTTGGCAAACGTGGTGCCACCGTTTAAGAAGGATGGTAAGGACAAGCCAGGGAACTATAGACCGGTGAGCCTGACCTTGGTGGTGGGCAAGTTGTTGGAGGGAATCCTGAGGGACAGGATGTACATGTATTTGGAAAGGCAAGGACTGATTCGGGATAGTCAACATGTGAAGTCATGTCTCAAAAACCTGATTGAGTTTTTTGATGAAGTAACAAAGAAGATTGATGAGGGCAGAGCAGTAGATGTGATCTATATGGACTTCAGTAAGGCGTTCGACAAGGTTCCCATGGGAGACTGATGAGCAAGGTTCGATCTCATGGAATACAGGGAGAACTAGCTATTTGGATACAGAACTGGCTCAAAGGTAGAAGACAGAGGGTGGTGGTAGAGGGTTGTTTTTCAGACTGGAGGCCTGTGACCAGTGGAGTGCCACAAGGATCGGTGCTGGGCCCTCTACGTTTTGTCATTTACATAAATGATTTAGATACAAGCATAAGAGGTACAATTAGTAAACTTGCAGATGACACCAAAATTGAAGATGTAGTGGACAGTGAAGAGGGTTACCTCAGATTACAACAGGTTCTGGACCAGATGAGCCAATGAGCTGAGAAGTGGCAGATGGAGTTTAATTCAGAA
>NW_025120581.1:0-1049 GCF_004010195.1 Chiloscyllium plagiosum
AATTGGAAGCACACTAGCTTTCGGAACGATGCTGCTTCATCACCTGATGGAGTGTCGCTCCGAAAGCTAGTGTGCTTCCAATTAAACCTGTTGGACTATAACCTGGTGTTGTGTGATTTTTAACTTTGTACACCCCAGTCCAACACCAGCATCTCCAAAGCAGGATCTTTGTTATCTTGGAGGCAGAACTGATCCCTTAAGCAGCGTCAGTGAAACACAATCTGTCTGTGGTCACACTGCTACTTGTGGGAACTTGCATTGTCTCACATCACCTGCAGAATCTCCCACATTGCAACAAGTGGCTCTGTGTCAAAATGTAGTTTAGAGAGCTTGGATTTTACATTTTCTTTTTCTCTCGCTCTGTCCATCTCCTTCTCTCTGCACCTCCCTCAGCCTGGGTCTCCCTCCCTTTCTCTCTGTCCATAGTCTGGGTCTTTCTTTCTGCCTTCCTCTCTCTGTCTCCCTCGTTCCCTCTCTCCATCACCATTCCTGACTCTGAGTCTGCGCCCTGACCCCCTCAATCTCTCCAGACTGTCCCATCATTTTAAACCCTCAAGGCTGCGATGTGACGGGTCAGGTTTACAAAATGATGGGAGTGACCACATTTCAGAGACAGAGGCTGGAATCGGAGAGAGTGTGGGGCAAGAGAGATGGAGGGAGGGAGAGCATGGAAAGGGAAGGATGGGAGTGGGATCAGAGGGCTGGAGTGGGGAGCGGGGTGGGTGATTGGAGGCAGTGAATAGACACAAGGGCTGGGAGTGGGGAGGTGGGGAGTTCTCCAGTGTTCACACATTGTACATTGAAAGTGCAGGAGAAATCGTTCCCGGCCCGTGAGTGAAGATGGCAGCCTGGGATAGAGAGAAAGAGACAGACATAGAGATACACACAGAGATGGTGCAGCCTCTTGTCTCTAACTGTGTGGGTGTGTTCTTATTGGAACGCAGTGAGGCTACATGTGGGATCTTGCTGTGCGGTGGTCCCTGCATTACAACTTTAGCCCATTCTGGGGGATTGTGTTGGGGTGTGGGGAGGATGGGTACATCAGGGGT
>NW_025120582.1:0-1050 GCF_004010195.1 Chiloscyllium plagiosum
AATTTTACTCATCAATGGGAACTGGGTGCACCATCCGCAACGATGCAAGTACACAGCGCAGGGAAATACGAAGGAGTCATTAAAAGCCGAGAATGTTCAAAGCAGTGGGGGTCGGATAACATCATTGTATATTTCAACTCAGGGGGACAGGAAACGTAATTTGTCTGAGAGGCAAAGGCCAATTGCTCCGTTTCGTTCTTCGTTACTTCTGACGGCAATGTGAGAGCTGAAACCTTTCAGTCACCAATACCACTCGTGAAAGAATCCTGTCAACGATTCGTTGGAAATAACCCACTACTTAGTCAATGTTCTTTCGAGTGGACGTTCTGCAGAGTTGCCATTTGGTTTTGCTTCTCTTGAGACGTGTGTGTGTCTATCCATTTGAGTACATCGGTGTTTGTATGCATGCACTTGGTTTTGTGTCTCAGTAATAATTAGAAGGAAAATATTCAATTGCATATTTGCAATGTCCAAACTGTTTATTATTCTTTTGTCCAGAGTTTTTCAATAGCTTTGTTTTGGGAATGCACTAGTTTTTTTATGGATTAAATTAAGGTGCCTGACTTTTTCTGAACGGGGGCTCTGAAGCTAGCTGAGATATGTATAAATTAACTATATCACCAATCTGCTTAAAATTAGAATATTTTGCTTCCAGTGGAGGGGATGGAATAGGAAAAGAAACACTGGTCCGCCAACCCATTAAAACAGGAATTAGAAGAAATTCAAATAAAGGCCGTTCGTGTAAGAATTCTCCTTCCGACAAGTTGGTGGTGCCTATGTATTTGCATTCCGTCAATTAGATATTTGACAGACAAGTGAGTCAAGCATAATGAGATACAGAATGGAAAGTTGTTTGAGGCCATGGTCTTAGTATCCAGTGACACAGGGACAAAGTGTCTAATGACCCATTCCCGCACATCAGTCTGATGTTGCCATATTCAATTCTACCCCTCAAATCTGCCACATAGGAGCAGATGGAGGCCCGTTGCTCCGAATGTGTTACACACATGAAGAGAAGAGAATATTCAACCCCTCAATGCAATCTTACAT
>NW_025120583.1:0-1050 GCF_004010195.1 Chiloscyllium plagiosum
ACCACCACCGTCTCCCTGACCTCAACAATAACACTCCATCACCGTCACTCTCATCCCCCCACACTCACTCCTTCCCCACCATCCTGAACCAATCACACTCACTCCATCACTGTCATACTGAATCCCACAGACTCACTCCATCACCGTCACTCTCATCCCCTCACACTCACTCCATCAGCGTCTCCCTGACCTCCTCAAAAACACTCCATCACCGTCACACTGACCCCCTCACACTCACTCCATCACTGTCACACTGACTCCCACAGACTCACTCCATCACCGTCACCTGGATCCCCTCACACACACTCTCTCAATGTCAAACTGACCCTCTCACACTCACTACATCACAATCTTCATGAACCCATCACACTCAGTCCATCACCGTCAACGTGACCCCCTCACCCTCACTCCATCATTCTCACACTGTCCCCCTCACACTCACTCCATCACTGTCACCCTGACCCCCTCACACTCGCTCCATCACCGTCATCCTGACCCCTTCACCCTCACTCCATCGTCCTCACCCTGTCCCCCTCACACTCATTCCATCACTGTCACCCTCACCCCCTCGCTCTCACTCCATCACTTTCAGACTGACCCCTCATACTCACTCCTTTACTGTCACACTAACCCCCTCACACTCACTCCATCACCGTTACCCTGACCCTCTCCCACTCACTCTATCACTTCTACACTGGCCCACTCACACTCACTCCATCACCGACACCCTGACCCCCTCGCACTCACTCCATCATCCTCACCCCGACTCCCTCACACTCACTCCAACACCATCACACTGATCCCATCACCCTCACTCCATCACGTCACACTCATCTCCTCACACTCACTCCATCTCCATCATCATCACCTGACACTCCCCACACTCACTCCATCACCACCTCCTGACCCACTCACGCTCACTCCATCACTCTAACACTCATTCCCTCACACTCACTCCATCACCGTCACCATGACCCCTCACACTCACTCCATCATAGTCACCCTGACCCCCTCACACTCACTCCATCAACCTCACACTGATCCCCTCAC
>NW_025120584.1:0-1050 GCF_004010195.1 Chiloscyllium plagiosum
CGGGTCAGTAAATTCAACACCTTGCAATGAGCTTCGCTGAAACTTGCTTCCAATTTATCTGAAATCATTTACAGTGTTATTGGACCTCAAAGACGCCTGTGATACAGAGAGACTCAGTGGCCTGTTCCAAAATCTGTGCATAGAGCTTCTAATCTGGTTCAGGGCAGTCAGCCAAACATTACTTCAAAACAAATAATTTGGAATCCACCTTGGGCAGGGGGAGAACCCGCCAACAGACTATCACTGGTCTTAGCGTAAGTTCAAATGTTGTCCAGGTTAAATACTAATGGCTGACCAGCAACCAATCTTTAAAATTCATCTTCAGTCAGAGCCTGGCCCAGAGAGCAGACGTTTTGACATGGAGAGCCAGAATCACACAATACAAGTTGCCTATGATGACGCAACCTGAACGGCCTCCCAGACTCCATACATCTGCACCCCGGATCAGACATGGGTGAAGACGTTAACAAGTTGACAATCTATTGCAGTGCCTTGTGTCTCACAAAGAAACTTCTAAATCCATATCTAATAAATGTCAATTTCACATTCTCCAGTATCAAAATAAAATTGTACATCTCTGTGAATGGTCAGAGATTACTACATGGGTCACGCAGTAGAATGTATGTGAAGTAACCAGCAGCAAACGGCAATCCAAAAATCTCAATAATAACTGAACTTGGCGGATTCCGTCTGCTCTAAGTAAACACACATATTATACTGGCTTTCAGGTGACTGTAAAAATGCACCCCATAACTGGCGGTTTTGGCCTTACACCCCTCCAAAGCTTCCTGATCTCACACACATCACTCCCTCACACATTCAACAATTGATGAGAATCCACAATGTGGGTGAAACTGGAAAGATAGAACAGTGCAGCACAGTGCAGGCCCTTCGGCCCTTGCCGTTCTGTCGATCTTTTATCCTACTCTAAGATCAGACTAACCTACATACCTTTCGTTATGCTCTCATTCATGTGCCTATCCAATTAAATAGCCCTAATATAGCTGAATTTACTATAACTGCTGGCTGTTAATTGCACACACACGCCAC
>NW_025120585.1:0-1050 GCF_004010195.1 Chiloscyllium plagiosum
TGCACAGGAACAGTGTAAAAGAGTGCACAGGAACAGTGCAAGGAGAGTGCACATGAACAGTGTATGGAGAGTGCACAGGAACAGTGTCAGAAGAGTGCACAGTAAAAGTGCAAGGAGAGTGCACAGGAACAGTGTATGGAGAGTGCACAGGAACAGTGCAAGCAGAGTGCACAGGAACAGTGCAAGAAGAGTGCACAGGAACAGTGCATGGAGAGTGCACAGGAACAGTGCAAGCAGAGTGCACAGGAAAAGTGCAAGGAGAGTGCACAGGAACAGTGTATGGTGCGTGCACCGGAACAGTGTAAGGAGAGTGTACAAGAACTGTGTGAGGAGACAACACAGGAACAGTGTACGGAGACTGCACAGGCACAGTGTAAGGAGAGTGCACAGAAGCAGTGTAAGGAGAGTGTACAGGAACAGTGTAAGGAGACTGCACAGGAACAGTGTAAGGAGAGTGCACAGGAACAGTGTAAGGAGACTGCACAGGAACAGTGTAAGGAGACTGCACAATAACAGTGGAAAGGAGAGTGCACAAGAACAGTGTAAGGAGAGAGTGCACAGGAACAGAGTATGGAAAGGGCACAGGAACAGTGTAGGGAGAGTGCACAGGAAGAGAGTATGGAAAGGGCACAGGAACACTGTAGGGAGAGTGCACAGGAACAGTGTAAGGAGAGTGAACATGAACAGTGTATGGAGAGAGAACATGAACAGTGTATGGAGAGTGCACAGGAACAGTGTAAGGAGAGTGCACAGGAACAGTGTAAAGAGAGTGCACAGGAATAGTGTAAGGAGTCTGCACAGGAAGAGAGTATGGAAAGGGCACAGGAACACTGTAGGGAGAGTGCATAGGAACAGTGTAAGGAGACTGCACAGGAAGAGTAAAAGAAGACTGCACAGGAACAGTGTTAGAAAACAGCACAGAAACAGTGTTAGGAGAGTGCACAGGAACAGTGTAAGCAGAGTTGACAGGAACAGTGTAAGGAGAGTGCACTGGAACAGTGTATGGAGAGGGCACATGAACAGTGTAAGGAAAGTGCACAGCAACAGTGT
>NW_025120586.1:0-1050 GCF_004010195.1 Chiloscyllium plagiosum
GCGATTTATGCCGTGACCCAGACTAAGTTCAGGCAGCAGCTGAAGAATGTGCTGAAATAGCCCTTCACCCAAATCCATCCATCAATCAAATTCACTCATTAACCAATCCATCCGGGATTTTCTCATTTCAGTTCAGCGTTTCAGCAATGGAGCAGTCTGTCGCTATGGTAACAGACTGATGGTAGCGCTGGTTTGTCCACCCTTATCCCACGGAGAGGGGAGGGGTTACAGGCAAACATTTCAATGTTTCTCACAACTCAGGGGCCAGTGAGAAAAGGCACCATTCCACTGACTGTATCAGACAAACTCAGCCCCAAGTCCTGGTCCTCAGGGAAGGGGAGGGCACCGCGCCCTGAGCTCAGGAGCTGAGTTTAACTCCCTCTGTCCCTGCTTTCACCTCTGGGTCTCCCACTCCAACTTGGCTCTCAGCAGAATTCACCTTGCTCCCTTTGTCACTCTCCCTCCATATACCCCTCCCACTCTCACACTGCTCTGCTTTTTTACTCTCCTTTTCCCACTTCCACACTCAATTCCACTGTCCTTGCCTTCCCCAGTCTCATTCACTCTCTCTCCATCTTGCAATCATAACCTCCCAATGTTACTATCTTCCTGGAATCCTTCGGTGCTGGGTTAACAGTAGAGGGTTGTCGATCTTCCGGCCAATGTTAGGGAACAGAGATGGGGACGACATGTCAGGCCATTGCCAGGGCAACAGTATGGAGCTAGGGCCAAACGCCATTGCTCAGGGACATACTGAGTGTGAGAACACCAGCCGTTACTAGGGGGTAATAGGTGGAGTGGCACCGTAGGCTGTGGCTGAGACTGGTACAACAGGATATCACAAACAGAACACATTGTTTGGGACCCACTGTCCGTTACTCAGGGAATAGAATGGGGATGGGGTTAAAGGCCAGTCAGAGGGGATCAACTGGGTCGGTGTTCATAGGCAGGAGCTCAGTTTAAGGTGTGTGAGGAGTGCGATGATGAAAGACAGCGTGGGTGTGTGAGCGTGACGCAGGAAGAGTGTGCGAGAGAGTGAGCGTGATGGTG
>NW_025120587.1:0-1050 GCF_004010195.1 Chiloscyllium plagiosum
TGGACACACTGCGCAAACACCAGCCCATCCAATCTACTTGATCTAAAGAGCTTCCAATCAATATTTGGGAAGTTGAAATCGCCCATGACTACTACCCTGTGGCTTCTGCACCTTTCCAAAATCTCTTTCCCAATTTGTTTCTCCACATCTCTGCTGCTATTGGGGGGCCTATAGTAAATCGCTGTAGTTCATGTGCTGTAAGTGCTGTTAGGGAGGGAATTCCAGGATTCTGACCCAGCGACACTGAAAGAACGGCGATATATTTCCAAATCAGGATGGTAAATGGCTTGGAAGGGAACTTGCACGCGATGGTGTTTCCATGTATCTGCTGCCCTTGTCCTTCAAGATGGAAGTTGCCGTAGGTTTGGAAGGTGCTGTCTGAGGATCTTTGGTAAGTGTCTCCAGTGTGTCTTGTTGATGGTGCACACATGTGGCGGTAGAGCTGGGAGTGAATGTGGTGCCAATCAATTACGTTCCTTTGTTCAGGATGGTGTAAAACATTTGGAGTATTGTTGGAGCTGCACTCATCCAGACAGGTGGGGAATACTCCATCACACTCCTTACTTGGGCTTTATAGATGATGGACCGGCTTTGGGGAGTCAGGAGGGGAGTAACTTGTTGCAGGCCTCTTAGTCTTTGACCTGTTCTTTAACCATTGTGTTTATGCAGCTAGTCCAGTTCAACTGTCAGTCAATGATAAACCCCCAGGATGTTGATAGTGGGAGAGTTCTAAAGAAGGGTCTGTGGACTTGAAACATTAACTCTGTTTTTTCTCCACAGACCTGAGTTTTTCCAGCAGCTTCTGCTATCATTTATTGTTGACAGTGGGGGCTTCAGTGACCCATTGAATATCAAGCAATGATGGTTATATCTTGTCTTTGGCCTGTGGCGTGAACGTTACTTGTTACTTATCTTCCTAAGCCTGAATCTTGTTGCATTTGAACATCCTCATCCCCACTTCTACACATGCCTCTGCTTTCCCACCCCACCCTTGACTGCCCCATCCATTTTGACAGTGACTACCCCCACTGACTCCCTATAAGCGCCCTC
>NW_025120588.1:0-1050 GCF_004010195.1 Chiloscyllium plagiosum
TAAAGCGTAACATCGCTAGGTAGCGTAAGGAGTTCTGAACATTTAAGTCACTTAAACGCTTCTTCGCCTCGTCGAATGCCTTCCTCTTTCAAACCAGAGCCGGGGAAAAGTCCTGAAATAGCATGATCTTGGATCCTTTGTAGATCATAGCTTGGGGGTCTTTTCCGAGATTTCTAGAGGCTTCTAGGAGTATCTGCCTCTCCCTGTAGCTCTGCAGCCGGAACAGGACCGGGCGTGGGCGCTGGTTCGAGCCGGGCCCGCGTATTGCGACCCGGTAGGCCCATTCCACCCTTACCTGGCCTGATCCAGCTTGCAGATTTAAAAGTTGTGGCAGCCACTGCTCCAGGAATGCTGTAAGCTGGCCTTCCTCTTGCTGTTCGGGAAGGCCCAGCAAACGAATATTTTTTCGGCGACCTCGATTATCGAGGTCGTCAATATGATTTTCCAAGGTCAGGACTCGCTGCTCGAGAGTCCGGACCTGATCCACGGCCGATTGAGCGGTTGTCTCGGAGGTCGCGGCCTTTAGCTCCGCCCCTCCGACTCGGCGTTGAATTTCTTCAATCTCACGATCGTGCTTCTGCAGCGCGGCCGAGAGCGACTCCCAACGATTTCTGGATTCGACGATAAAAGCATCGATCTTCGAGTCAAGCTTGGAAAGCATTTCTGCAAGACTTGCTACTGTTGGTAAGTCCCCCGGGGCGGCTGTGGACGCCTCTGCTGCAGCTGGAGATTGTGGGGGAGGGGTTCCTGCTTGCTGAGAGCTGCGGGCTCCCTTCCCTTTAGTCATTTTAACTTAGGATAAAGTTGCTTAAATGTAATATTAAACAACTAATTGAGTGTAAATTATTATAAATGATTTTATAAACTATTATAAATGATTTATAAATGATTTGGTGAGCTTGGTAGGGGGTAGGTGACCCACTGTGCCCAAGTCTTGGGAGGAGCACTATAGACTCAGTCTTACTGGGTCGCCGCCATCTTGGATCCCCCATTCCTGTCTTTTTAAACCCAGGTTGACAGAAAGCATGGGACAGGTTTCTGTACTTAACA
>NW_025120589.1:0-1050 GCF_004010195.1 Chiloscyllium plagiosum
ACCTATCAGTTCTGACATGGTGGCCATTTCCTTCTTAAATTAATGCTGACAAGCTATGTGTGCATATATTATTTTGAAAGCATAATAAATGTTTACTAATTCACATCCGAAATGGTTGAAATCTATGTTTGACAAATGGTTCTAAAATCCACGCATGGTTGTCGAAACTGAAGCAACAATTTGTACTGCAGGTCCAACCAAGCAATCCAAGGTTGGGGAAGATTGCCCAATTACCATTAGACCAACAAGTACCTACCACTTGGTATCTGGATGGTGAAAGTGCTATTGTGGCACGAGTGGGTCAGTTGCAAAATTGTATCAGGATTTGAAGGGCTTTTCACTCATAAATATTTCACCATTTTTTTAGGATCTTGAAACAGGTTTGACATTTAGAATTAGACATTAGATATATTGAAATCAATTCTTTCAGTTTCCACTACAAACTGTGCACCTGAGCTACTGATTTCACCTCTCTCCCTATCTACTGTCTAATGGTGACCTACACTGTTGGCAACATTGGCATGGTATTTGACAGTTAGTTGCCAATCACATGTTCCATCACCAACATTGCTGACTACCATCTATATAATATTACTTGTCGCCACTCCTGGCTATATTCATTCACAGCTAAAATCTTCATCCATGCTTCTGTTGCCTCCAGACCTAACTATTTCTGTGCGCTTCTGATCATCTTTCTATCTTCCATTGTCTTTAAACAACAGTTCATTAAAGTTCTGCTATCAATCAACGCTGTGCTCTTGACCTACTTTGGCTCCCCAGCAGTGAAAGTCCCAAATTTAAACCTCTCATTCTTGTGCTTAAATCCCTCCCTGTTCTCACTGTACTTACCTCTGTAATCTCTTCTGCCTCTACAAAATTGTGAGAGCTCTGCTTTCTGCCAATTCTGGCTCCTTTGTCATCTCTTTTATCCCCGGATAAACTGCAGAGTTTCAAGAAGGCAGATCACCACATCTTGGCAAAAGTGAGGACTGCAAATGCTGGAAAACAGAGTTTAGATTAGAGTGATTAGATTAGATTAGATTAGATTAC
>NW_025120590.1:0-1050 GCF_004010195.1 Chiloscyllium plagiosum
GTGTCCCTGTCCCAGTCAGTATTACTGAGTCAGCATATGAAATACTGTGTCCCTGTCCCAGTCAGTATTACTGAGTCAGTGTATTAAATATTGTGTCCCTGTCCCAGTCAGTAATACTGAGTCAGTGAATTATAAACTCTGTCCATGTTCCAGTCAGTATTACAGATTCAGTGAATTGAATACGATGTCCCTGCCCAAGCCAGTATTATTGACTTAGTGAATTAACTACTGTGTCCCTGTCCCAGTCAGTATTACTGAATCAGTGTATTAAATACTCTGTCCCTGTCCCAGTCAGTATTACTGAGTCAGTGAATTATAAACTCTGTCCATGTTCCAGTTAGTATTACAGATTCAGTGAATTGAATACGATATCCCTGTCCCAGTCAGTATTATTGACTTTGTGAATTAACTACTGTGTCCATGTCCCAGTCAGTATTACTGAATCAGTGGATTAAATACTGTGTCCCTGTTCCAGTCAGTAATACTGAGTCAGTGAATTATAAATTCTGTCCATGTTCCAGTCAGTATTACAGATTCAGTGAATTGAATACGATTTCCCTGTCCCAGTCAGTATTACTGAGTTAGTGAATTAACTACTGTGTCCCTGTCCCAGTCAGTATTACTGAGTTGGTGAGTTAAATACTGTCCCAGTCAGTATTACTGATTCAGTTAATTAACTACTGTGTCCATGTCCCAGTCAGTATTACTGAGTTAGTGAGTTAAATACTGTGTCCCTGTCCCAGTCAGTATTACTGAGTCAGTGTATTAAATACTGTGTCCCTGTCCCAGTCAGTATTATTGAGGCAGTGTATTAAATACTGTGTCTCTGTCCCAGTCAGTATTACTGAGTCAGTGAATTATAAAATCTGTCCGTGTCCCAGTCAGTGTTACACATTCAGTGAATTGAATACGATTTAAATACTATGTCCCTGTCCCAGTCAGTATTATTGAGTCAGTGTATTAACTATGGTGTCCCTGACCCAGTCAGTATTACTGAATTAGTGAGTTAAATACTGTGTCCCAGTCAGTATTACTGAGTTAGTGAGTTAA
>NW_025120591.1:0-1050 GCF_004010195.1 Chiloscyllium plagiosum
GAGAGAGAGAGAGAGTTACAAAGGGAGATAGTAATCGAGAGAGAGAAAGTTACAGAGGGAGACAGTTATCGAGAGAGTGATAGATACAGAGGGAGATAATTTCGAGAGAGGGCGAGTTACAGAGGGAGATAGTTATCGAGAGAGAGAGTTACAGAGGGAGACAGTTATTGAGAGAGAGAGAGTTACAGAGGGAGATAGTTATCGAGAGAGAGTTACAGAGGGAGACAGTAATTGAGAGAGAGAGAGTTACAGAGGGAGACAGTTATCGAGAGAGAGTTACAGAGGGAGGTAGTCATCAAGAGAGAGAGTTACAGAGGGAGATAGTTATAGAGAGAGGGCGAGTTACAGAGGGAGATAGTTATCGAGAGAGAGAGTTACAGAGCGAGATAGCCATCGAGAGAGAGAGTTACAGAGCGAGATAGCTATCGAGAGAGAGAGTTACAGAGGGAGATAGTTAATGAGAGAGAGAGAGTTACAGAGGGAGATAGTTATCGAGAGAGAGAGAGTTACAGAGGGAGATAGTTATCGAGAGAGAGAAAGTTACAGAGGGGGATAGTTATCGAGAGAGAGAGGTACAGAGGGAGATTGTTATCGAGAGAGAGACAGAGTTACAGAGGGGAATAGTTATCGAGAGAGAGAGAGATACAGAGGGAGATAGTTATCGAGAGAGTGAGAGATACAGAAGGAGATAGTTATCGAGAGAGAGTTGCAGACAGAGATCGTTATCGAGAGAGAGTTACAGATGGAGATATTTATCGAAAGAGAGAGAGTCCAGACCGAGATAGTTATCGAGACAGAGAGAGAGAGAGTTACAGAGGGAGATCGTTATCGAGAGAGAGAGTTACAGAGGGAGATAGTTATCGAGAGAGTGAGAGATACGGAGGGAGATAGCTATCGAGAGAGAGAGACTGTTACAGAGGGAGGAAGTTATCGAGAGAGAGAGAGAGAGTTACAGAGGGAGATAGTTAGCGAGAGAGTGAGAGAGTTACAGAGGGAGATAGTTATCGAGAGACAGACAGAGTTACAGAGGGAGATAGTTACCGAGAGAGA
>NW_025120592.1:0-1050 GCF_004010195.1 Chiloscyllium plagiosum
TTCCGACATTAAACTTAATCTTATTCTAGTGTACTATACTTAGATATTTACTATTACATTTGCCACAAAGTCTTTATACTCAGGCTCGCCCTGCTAGCTACTGATTAGATATTTGTTGTCACATGTTGCCACAATGGTCTACATCAACCTGAATCTGCTGAACCTGCTAACTGCTGATTAAATATTTGCTATTACGTCCTGTCATGATTATTTTAAGCAGCCGGGGTTGATTTCACTGATTATTGTTATCTCATCTTGTCTTAATGATCTTTTAGCCCAATCCTGACTTCGCCAATTTGTGTAGAAGCATTCCACAACCCCTTTGATGTTTCCTTTAGATTAGTGTAACATTTCACAGACTCTTTCTAATTGTTCAGGAAAAGTCTTTATGCTTTAACCCTTATCATGCTTTTAGACTTTCTATTTTCGAAATAATCTTGTAAATAAATAGTATTTCATTTAATTCTGCTTGCCTGGGCCACCTTCATTACTGCTGGAAGATTGATTTTACACATTCTTCAAACATCAAACAAATTGAGGATCCAGCCTACCTTCTTGAAATGTTCTGAGAGGGACTGGCCTGGTCCATAACACTATTGAGCGTTGATGGAGACGGGAGTTGAATGTGCAAGATGAAGTTGCGGTGCCGATCAGTATGATTGCTTTGCCTCGCCAGGAGTTGAAAATTTTGAGCGTTGGTGCACATGCATTACGTAAGCGTATTGATTGTGTAGAAGACATTGAGAAGTCAGGAGATAAGTTATTTACTCATTACACAATCTACTGGCTGCTGACGACCGAACTTAAAAATGAGAAAGATTGTCAGAAGATATTACAGGACGTGGGATCAGTTGAAGAGGTGAGCAGAAAAATGTTAGATGTACTTTAATCCGAACAAACATGAGTTTTGATTTGGGAATATCAAGTGCAGGTGGAAATTATAAAGTGAATGGAAGAACCCTAAGGAGTATTGATATGCAAAAGAATCTGGGTATGCAAGTTCACAGATCACTGAAGGTAGCAGCACAAAAAGATAAGGTAGTAAAAAAG
>NW_025120593.1:0-1050 GCF_004010195.1 Chiloscyllium plagiosum
CTCTCCCTCCTGATGCTGCCTGCCTTGCTGTGTCCCTCTCCCTCCTGAAGCTGCCTGTCTTGCTGTGTACCTCTCCCTCCTGTTGGTGCCTGCCTTGCCGTGTTCTTCTAGCCTCCTGATGCTGCCTGCCTTGCTGTGTCCCTCTCCCTCCTGATGCTGCCTGTCTTGCTGTGTACCTCTCCCTCCTGTTGGTGCCTGCCTTGCCGTGTTCTTCTAGCCTCCTGATGCTGCCTGCCTTGCTGTGTACCTCTCCAACTTGATGCTGCCTGTCTTGCTGTGTACCTCTCCCTCCTGTTGGTGCTTACCTTGCCGTGTTCTTCCAGCCTCCTGATGCTGCTTTCCTTGCTGTGTTGCCACAGCCTACTGATGCTACTTGCCTTGCTGTGTTCCTCTCCCTCTTGATGCTGCCTGCCTTGCTGTGTTCCTCTCCCACCTGATGCTGCCTGCCTCATGGGATCTCCCAGCCTCCTGATGCTGCCTGCCTTGCTGTGTTCCTCTCCCTCTTGATGCTGCCTGTATTCCTGTGCCCTCCCACCTCCTGATGCTGCCTGCCTTGCAGTGTTCCTCTCCCTCCTGATGCTGCCTGTCTTGCTGTGTTCCTCTCCCTCCTGATGCTGCCTGTCTTGCTGCGTTCCACTCCCTCCTGTTGCTGCCTGTCTTGCTGTTTTCCTCTCCCTCCTGTTGCTGCCTGTCTTGCTGTGTTCTTCTCTCTCCTGATGCTGCCTGTCTTGCTGTGTTCCTCTCCCTCCTGATGCTGCCTGCCTTGCTGTGTTCCTCTCCATCCTGATGGTGCCTGCCCTGCTGTGTTCCTCTCCCTCCTGATGCTGCATGCTTTGCTGTGTTGCCACAGCCTCTTGTTGCTGCCTGCCTTGCTGTGTTCTTCTCCCACCTGCTGCTGCCTGCCTTGTTGTGTACCTCTCCCTCCTGATAATGTCTGCCTTGCTGTGTTCCTCTCCCCTCCTGATGCTGCCTGCCTTGCTGTGTACCTCTCCCTCCTGATGCTGTCTGTCTTGCTGCGTTCCTCTCCATCCTCATGCTGCCTCCCTTGCT
>NW_025120594.1:0-1050 GCF_004010195.1 Chiloscyllium plagiosum
TGAGAAACCGAGACAAACACGAGCGTGTGTGTGTGAGAGTTAGAGACAAACACGAGCGTGTGTGTGTGAGACAGAGACAAACACGAGCGTGTGTGTGTGTGACCGATAGAGACAAACACGAGCGTGTGTGTGTGAGAAACCGAGACAAACACGAGCGTGTGTGTGTGACAGTTAGAGACAAACACGAGCGTGTGTGTGTGACCGATAGAGACAAACACGAGCGTGTGTGTGTGACCGATAGAGACAATCACGAGCGTGTGTGTGTGACCGATAGAGACAAACACGAGCGTGTGTGAGAGAGAGTTAGAGACAAACACGAGCGTGTGTGTGAGAGAGTTAGAGACAAACACGAGCGTGTGTACACGAGCGTGTGTGTGAGAGAGTTAGAGACAAACACGAGCGTGTGTGAGAGACAGACAAACACGAGCGTGTGTGTGTGAGAGAGACAGCGACAAACACGAGCGTGTGTGTGTGAGAAACCGCGACAAACACGAGCGTGTGTGTGTGAGAAACCGAGACAAACACGAGCGTGTGTGTGTGACCGATAGAGACAAACACGAGCGTGTGTGTGAGAGAGTTAGAGACAAACACGAGCGTGTGTGTGAGAGAGTTAGAGACAAATACGAGCGTGTGTGTGAGAGACAGAGACAAACACGAGCGTGTGTGTGAGAGACAGGGACAAACACGAGCGTGTGTGTGAGAGAGACAGACAAACACGAGCGTGTGTGTGTGAGAAACCGAGACAAACACGAGCGTGTGTGTGTGTGAGAAACCGAGACAAACACGAGCGTGTGTGTGTGAGAGATAGAGACAAACACGAGCGTGTGTGTGTGAGAAACCGAGACAAACACGAGAGTGTGTGTGTGAGAAACCGAGACAAACACGAGCGTGTGTGTGTGAGAAACAGAGACAAACACGAGCGTGTGTGTGTTAGAAACCGAGACAAACACGAGCGTGTGTGTGTGAGAAACCGAGACAAACACGAGCGTGTGTGAGACCGATAGAGACAAACACAAGCGTGTGTGTGTGAGAGAGATAGAGACAAACACG
>NW_025120595.1:0-1050 GCF_004010195.1 Chiloscyllium plagiosum
TGCCACTCCCACTATAAGTTACACCAATTCCCCCAGTTACTCCCACTTTCTCTGGCCATCCCTTCCCCTTTTTGCTTTCCAACTGGGACGATGGGAGCCGCTGGCTCCTGTGCTGCTATTTGTCATCAGTGAATGATAAGATTGAGATGATCAATGTCAAATAGGAACAGACAATAGTGTGTTTCTGTCACTGTCTGATGCACCGTGAATAGGCTGGTTTTGTTTCTCATGGTACAGAGTGGAGTGTCTTTCTGTCTCACTGTCACAGCACTTAACGAAACAGCCTCATCACAAATAGGACAAACCTCTCCTCAGAATCAGAAATTCATGCATCAGTTTTCCCTTAAACATTGTTAAACAGAGTGACCACATTGTTCAAACAGACTGTGTACTATCCTTTTGTTGTTGATTCATTTAACTGATCTTCCAATGTCAGTTGAGGTGAGGTCAGAGTAACTGGGGTTGCATCAAAGTAGTATTTGACTCATGTGACATCAGGGATCCTGAGTAAACTGTGGTCAATGGGAAACATAGGAAATTCTGCGCTGGTAATTTCCTCACTGAACAATGACACCTTCCCTAGAGCTATTGGGAATGACAAATAAACTATGCCCTTGCTAGTGCCTTCCAAAACCACGAATAAATTTGCCCTGTTAATAACATCAAGACATATTATGTTTTCACAGTTTGGTCTAAAGTCTCCGAAAAGTAAGACCTTGCTGCTTGAGTGTCACTCCAGTGAAATTAGGATGTTACAATAAGATTACCTTCCCAATTATTTTCAATCAGTTACTTTCTGAGGTCTGATCGTACGATGTCAGTACCACTGAGATCAAAGTTTTCTCTGTCCAGCAGCATCGCATCACATTGTCTCAAAGCTGCACCACTCCACAATTCTAATTTATTCAGCAACTCATTCGTCGTGCTAACCAGATGCACTGGGAACACAATTTGCAACAACATGGAGATGCCCTTGACCCTCTGGAACCTTCCTCCCCTCCCATACCCTGCCCTCTAACTCCGTGCCCTCCCCCAACTCCACCTCCTGTC
>NW_025120596.1:0-1050 GCF_004010195.1 Chiloscyllium plagiosum
TATATATAAATGATCTGGAAGAGGGCATTTTTGGTCTGATCAGTAAGTTCGCAGTTGACACGAAGATTGGTGGAGTAGCAAAAAGCATAGGGGACGTTACAGAACACAAGAGAATATAGATAGACTAGAGAGTTGGGCGGAGAATAGGCAGATGGTGTTCCACATAACAAATGTGAGGTGATGCATTTTAGGAATTCTAATTCGAGAGCAAACTATACTACAAACGCTAGAGCCTTGGTAAAGTTGCTGATCAGAAAGGTCTGGGAGCTAAGGTCCATTGTACACTGGAAATGGCTGTACAGTTGGATAGACTGGTGAATAATGCACATGGTATGCTTGCCTTCGCCGGACGGGGGATTGAGTGTAAGAGCTGGCAGATCATGTTAAAATTGTACAACACGTTGGTTCGGCTGCATTTAGAGTACTGCATATAGTTTTGGTCGACACATTACCAAAAGGATCTACACGCTTTGGAGAGTGTGCAGAGAAAGTTTACAAGGATCTTATCTGGTCTGGAAGATACCCGCTATGAAGGGAAGTTGAGTAGGTTAGATTGTTTTCATTAGAAAACAGCAGATTTGTGGGGAAGCCGATTGAGAGCTTCAAAATAATGAACCTGAGGACAGGGTAAATATAGATACTTTCCCAGGGTGAGGGATGCAAGGTGAGAGGTGAATAGTTTTAGGTGGATATATACGGCAAATACATTTTACAGAGATTAGATTCCCTACAGTGTGGAAACAGGCCCTTCTGCCCAACCAGTCCACACCAACCCTCCAAAGAATAACCCAAAAGACCCATTTCCCTCTGTCTAATGCACCTAACACTACAGGCAATTTAGCATGGCCAATTCACCTGACCATCAGTCCACATCTTTGGACTGTGGGAGGAAACTGTAGCTCCCAGAGGAAACCCACGCAGACACGGGGGCAATGTGCAAACTGCACACAGACAGTCGCCTGAGGCTGGAATCGAACCTACGGCCCTGGTGCTGTGAGGCAGCAGTGGTAGCCACTTAGCCACCGTGCCGCCCACATGCTTAAGAATTGG
>NW_025120597.1:0-1050 GCF_004010195.1 Chiloscyllium plagiosum
AGTTATAGGTTTCACATATAGAAAAGATGAGATGCCAAGGAGAGAATACAGAAGAAATTTACAAGAATGATTCCAGGAATGAGAAACTCCTGTCATGAGGACAGTTTGAGGGAGTTGGGACTGATGTTCTTGGAGAGAAGGTGGCTAAGAGGATATCTCTTCATGCTTTCAAAATCACGAGATGCTGGAAGGAATAGATGGGGAGAAACTGTTTCTGTTCATAAAAAGGAATAGGAGTGAGAGGACACAAATTTGAAATGATTTCAGAAATAGCAAATGTGAGGTGAGTAAACACCTTTTTCATACAAGGTAGTCAGGTCTAAGTGTGATGGAGACAGGTTCAATTGAGACATTTAAGAACATTGCATAATTGTTTCCGTTCAAATAATGTTCAAGGGTATGGGAAAAGGTAAGAGAACTGCATTAAGTCATGATACACATTTGGACAGTCTTTGCAGGCATGATGGGCCAAATGTCTGCAATCTGTGATTGTGTGAACCGAATCACATTTAGTCATTAAAGTCCACATGACCATATTTTTGTGATTCTTAGTAAGTGTTCTTACAAGTATTAATGTAAGATGAAGTTAAGACTGTAAGAAGAAAGTATGCCAAACCTGACATGGAAAGTTTACTGTAGGGGCACGTTCAACCCATTATTAATAGTCTATTTTCATGTACTGTAATGAACAGCAATCCACCTTGGTATTTAAGCCCTCCTTAAATGACCATTTGAGAAGCCTGTAGTTCTTTTGGTTCAGTGGAAAGACTGAATTAAGATCTTATTGATAATTTGTAAAGTTGACATCCAAATATTCTGATTGAATAAAGAATATATGAATCTATTTTCTAATGTTTCAAAGTGGTGTTACTTGTAACTGTGATACAAGTGAACTGAGTGTGAAACTAAATGTTAAACTAATTTTACTGTATAACAAAAAGTAAAGCTATGTAATTAGGATTGATACAAGGGATTTGTTGCCATATACTCCCATCATTTTGCTTGTTCCCCAGTGATATTCTTTGAAGAGAAAATGAGGTCTGCAGATGC
>NW_025120598.1:0-1050 GCF_004010195.1 Chiloscyllium plagiosum
CAATCCCTGTCACTGACTGAGGATCAATCCCTTTCGCTGAAAGAGGATCGATCCCTGACACTGACTGGGATTCAATCCCTGTCACTGACTGAGATTCAATCCCTGTTACTGACTGAGGTTTAGTCCCTGTCACTGACTGAGATTCAATCCCTGTCACTGACTGAGTGTCAATCGATGTCACTGACTGTGATTCAATCCCTGTCACTGACTGAGGGTCAATCGCTGCCACTGACTGAGATTCATTCCCTGTCACTCACTGAGGGTCAATCCCTGTCACTGTCTGAGATTCAATCCCTGTCACTGACTGAGATTCAATCCCTGTCACTGACTGAAGGTCAATCCTTATCACTGTCTGAGGTTCAATCCCTGTCACTGACTGAGATTCAATCCCTGTCATTGACTGAGGTTCAATCCCTGTTTCTGACTGAGGTTCAATCCCTGTCACTGACTGAGGTTCAATCCCTTTCTCTGACTGAGATTCAATGCCTGTCACTGACAGAGATTCAATCCCAGTCACTAACTGAGGTTAAATCCCGGTCTCTGACTGAGATTCAATCCCTGTCACTGACTGAGTATCAATCCCTGTCACTGAATCAGAGTCAATACCTGTCACTGACGGTGGCTCAATCCCTGTCACTGACTGAGGGTCGATCCCTGACACTGACTGAGATTCAATCCATGTCACTGACTGAGATTCAATCCCTGTCACTAACTGAGGTTTAATCCCTGTCACTGACTGAGAATCAATCCCTGTCAATTTTTGAGATTCAATCCCTGTCTTTGACTGACGTTCAAGCCCTGTCAATGACTGAGATTCAATCCCTGTCATTGACTGAGGTTCAAGCCCTGTCACTGACTGAGATTCAATCCCTGTCACTGACTGAGGTTCAAGCCCTGTCACTGACTGAGATTCAATCCCTGTCACTGACTGAGATTCAATCCCTGTCACTGACTGAGGATCGATCCCTGACACTGACTGAGATTCAATCACTGTCACTGACTGAGATTCAATCCCTCTCACTGACAGAGGGTCAATCGCTGTCACTGACT
>NW_025120599.1:0-1050 GCF_004010195.1 Chiloscyllium plagiosum
GTTACAGAGAAATGAAAGCAAGGCTGGAGATGTTACAGAGATAGGAAAGCAAGTTTGCAGATGTGACAGAGAGAGGAAAGCAAGGTTGGAGATGTGACAGAGAGGGGAAAGCAAGGATGGGGATGTTTCAGAGTGTGGAAGGCAAGTCTGGAGATGTTACAGAGAGGGGAAAGCAAGGCCAGAGATGTTACAGAGATAGGAATGCAATGCCGGCGACGTTAAAGAGATATGAAAGCAAGACTGGAGATGTTACTGAGATAGGATAGCAAGGCTGGAGATCTTACAGTGATAGGAAAGCAAGGCTGGATATGTTACAGAGATGGGAAAGCAAGACAGAAGATGTTACAGACAGAGGAAAGCAAGGCTGGAGATGCAAAAGAGATAGGAAAGCATTCTGGTAATGTTACAGAGAAAGGAAAGTAATGCTGGAGATGTTACAGAGAGAGGAAAGCAAGGTTCGTGAGGTTAAAGAGATAGGAATGCAAGGCTCGAGATGTTAAAGAGATTGGAATGCAAGGCTGGATATGTGAATGTGACAGGAAAGCAAGGCTGGAGATGTTACGGAGAGAGAGGAAAGGAAGGCTGGTGATGTTACAGAGATAGGAAAACAAGTCTGGAGTTGTTACAGAGATAGAAAGCAAGGCTGGAGATATTACAGAGAGTGGAAAGCAAGGCTGGAGATGTTACACAGAGAGGAAAGCAAGGCCGGAGATTGTACAGACATAGGAAAGCAAGGCCGGAGATGTTACAGGGATAGGAAAGAAAGGCTGGAGATGTTACAGTGAGTAAATAGCAAGTTAGGAGTGGTTACAGAGATAGGAATGCAAGGCTGGAGATTCGAAAGAGATTGGATTGCAAGGCTGGAGATGTTACGGAGAGAGGAAAGCAAGGCCGAAGATGCTACAGAGATAGGAAAGCAAGGTTGGAGATGCTACAGAGAGAGGAAAGCAAGGCGAGAGATGTTACAGAGATAGGAAAGCAAGGTTCCAGATGTTATAGAGAGGAAAGCAAAGTTGGAGATGTCACAGAGAGAGGAAAGCAAGGCTGGAG
>NW_025120600.1:0-1050 GCF_004010195.1 Chiloscyllium plagiosum
GGTTTTGACCAAGCCACAAGAGTGAGCTGAAGCAGCTCTATTTCTAAGGAAAAAAGCCGGCATGAATTTTGTAACTGCCTGAAGTTATTCAGGGGAAACCATGGCCATGAAGCCTGCATGAGGTTGAGATGCTGTTAGAAACAGAAAATGGAGTGTCTTACTTCATGTCTTTTTTATAACCCCATACCTTGGAATTGAAGTGATTCATACTTGGATATGTTCCATCTTTTGTGGGTCTTTTGTGCAGTGAAACTACACAGCTGCTGGCAATGTTGCCTGGGTGAACAGCTGCACACACCAGCTAACTTTGTACAGTACTTGAGCTGATGTGACTGTGCCTCCAAAAGACCCTATGGCATCCCTGGGGGTATGCCGTGATATGAACACACAACTTAGGACCATTTGGCCTCTCGAGTCTGTTCTGCCTTCTGATAAGACTGTGTCTGATAGGACAGTAGCCTCAGTTCCCACCTACTTCTCCTTACACTTTGACCTCCTTTATTGTCAATCAGGAGGTGCTGGAGTTGGACTGGAGTGGACAAGGTCAAAGACCAAACGAGATCAGGTTATAGTCCAACAGGTTTATTTGAAATCGCAAGGTTTTAGGGCTCTGAAAGCTTGCAATTTCAAAGTATCTTTCTAACTCAGTTTTAAAAATATCCAATAATTCTGCCTCCACCATTACCTGGAGTGAAGAATTCCTCAGACAGAGAAAAATAAATTTACGCATCTCTGATTCAAGTGAGAGGCCCCTTCCTTTTCAACTCTGCCCCCTGTTTCTGTCTTCTCCCCCACGAAGGAAACATTCTCTCTTGTTTACATTGTCAGAAGTCACACAACACCAGGTTATAGTCCAACAGGTTTACTTGAAATCCCAAGCTTTGGGAGCTTCAGTTGTCAAAGGAGCAACACTCCGAAAACTTTAATTCCAAATAAACCTAGGGGTGGCACAATGGCTCAGTGGTTAGCACTGCTGCCTCACGGCGCCAGGGACCCAGGTTCGATTCCAGCCTCAGGCGGCTGTCTGTGTGGAGTTTGTACATTCTCCCC
>NW_025120601.1:0-1050 GCF_004010195.1 Chiloscyllium plagiosum
CAGTCTTATCTTATACACTGAAGTGCTGGGCTCGTCCATCATGGAGGAAGGAGTTATTTGTGGAATCGCTTCCTCCAGTGAATTGTTTAATTGTCCCCAAAGTTTCTCGACGAGATGTGGAAGGACTGCAGAGCTTAGATCTAATCCTTTGCTTGTGGGATCACTTAGCTCTGTCTATCACTTTCTGCTTATGCTGTTTCGTGCACAAGTAGTCCTGTTTGGTGGCTTCAACAGGCTGACACCTCATTGTCAGGTATGCCTGGTGCTGCTCCTGCCATCCTGCACACTCCACTGAACCAATGTGGATCCTCTGGATTGATGGTAATTGTTGCGAGGGGGATATGCCAGGCCATGAGGTTATGTGGGAGTACAATTCTGCTGCTATTGATAACACACAACACCTTATGGACATCCAGATTTGAGCTGCTAGAGTTGTTCGAAGTCTGCCCTATTTAGCACCGTGATAAGACCATCCAAAATGGTGGAGGTTATTCTCAATGTGAAGGTGTGACTTTGCCTCCACAATGACTATGCGGTGGTCGCTCTTACCGATACTGTCATGGACAGATACTTCTGCAACTTACAGATTGGTAAGGCTGTGGTCAAGTATATATTTTCCTCTTGTTGGTTCCTTCACCACCTGCCGCAGAACCAATCTAGCAGTTATATCCTTTAGGACCCCGCCAGCTCGATCAGTAATGCTGTAGCTGAGATACTGTTGGTGGTGAACATTGAAATCCACCATACAGAGTACATCTTGCGTACGTGTTACCCTCAAGTGCTTCCTCCAAGTGTTGGTCAGCATGGAGGAGTACTGATTCATCAGTTGAGAGAGGCTGGTACATGGTAATCAGCAGGAGGTTTCCTTTCCCATGTGCAAACTAATGCCATGAGACTTCATGGGATACGGAGTCACTGTTAAGGACTCCAAGAACAATTCCCTTCCAATTGTATCCCACTGTGCCGCAACTTCTGCTGTGTCCGTCCTGCTGATGAGACAGGAGATATCCGGGGTACGTAATGGGGAGTCTGGCACATAGTCATACTCAC
>NW_025120602.1:0-1050 GCF_004010195.1 Chiloscyllium plagiosum
ACAACTGCAGCGCATCACCTGCCCAGACATCTCTTCTGCGCTAATTAGTTTTTATAAAAAAAATTAAGAGTTAATTGATCATAATACATCTATGCTACGCTTTGTTACAAACAATCAAGTAATAGGTAAATGTAAAAAGGACAATAAAGAGAAATTTTCAGCAATCAAGCGATAAAAAAGGAATAGGGAACCCTAAACGTTATCAGCAGACCACGCTCTTCTTGATTTGAGGTTAAGGGTGGATGGGAGACACTACACGTGTAATGTCTCAGGTTCAACAGCTGCCCAAATATTGCAATTCATTTACTTGCCTGCAAATCCCTGGTCTTCGCTCTCGCCAATCCAATTGCCAAATTAAAACGAAACCCTGTTCACTGCACAGCTTGTCTTACTGAACAGATAACTTGTCTGCATTTTTAGGACAAGACTTTCGTGTGGTCTGCGTATCTCCCCAAGCGGGACGGACTGTATCGTCTGGGTTTATAAATCAATGCACTAGTGTGGTCTGGATGGATTGCCTGGTCTGCACAATGCTCCACGCCTAGCAGATATCACATCCGGGTTTACACATGTCTGTGCTGGATCTGTGAGGCTCGAGAAATAACTGTCACTCCTCCAGCTTGCCACATGCCGCTGACAAACTCCGTGATGGTGCAAATTGTCGTCTAATAAGTGAGTATCAAATTAAAATGTGGTACCTATCTCACTTGTTATGGACCAGGCAAACCTGCTCAAAACACATGAAGAAGGTAGCCTCAACCAGCCCATTTTCTTATTTTAAAGGTAAATGCGAGTTGCTGCGTTTCAGATACAATTCACTTGGTCTAAATATTCGACACTAACGAAAACACTATTTATTCAAACACTGTCGATAAAACATAATAAAAACAAGACTAACCTGGAATAAATTAAATCGATTGAAAATACTTATCAGAGTAATGGCTTTTATTGGAACACCACATATTGTCATAGAGTCACAGAGATGTACACCAGGGAAAAAGACCCTTTCGTCCAACACGTCCCCACCGATTAGATATCGCAATCCAATTT
>NW_025120603.1:0-1050 GCF_004010195.1 Chiloscyllium plagiosum
GATCTCGGTGTCCAGGCGCACAGATGCTTGAAAATTGCCACCCAGGTTGACAGGGTTGTTAAGAAGGCATACAGTGTTTTAGCTTTTATTAATGGAGGGATCAAGTTCAGCAACCATGAAGTTATGCTACAGCTGTACAAAACTCTCGTGCAAACGCACTTGGAGTATTGTGTACAGTTCTGGTCACCGCACTATAAGAAGGATGTGGAAGCGTCGGAAAGGGTGCAGAGGAGATTTACTAAGATGTTGTCTGGTATGGAATAAAGGCTGAGGGACTTGAGGCTGTTTACGTTAGAGAGCAAAAGGTTGGGAGGTGACTTAATAGCGACATATAAGATAATCAGAGGGTTAGATAGGGTGAGCCTTTGTCCAAGAATGGTGACGGTAAAGATGAGGGGGCATAGCCTTAAATTGAGGGTTGATAGATATGGGACAGATGTCAGAGGTAGTTTCTTTACTCATATAGTATAAAGTGTATGGAATGCTTTGTCTGCAACGGTAGCAGATTCGCCAACTTTAAGTACATTTAAGTCATCATTGGACAAGCATATGGGCGTAATTGGAATAGTGTAGGTTAGATAGGTTTCAGATTGGTATGACAGGTTGGCGCAACATCGAGGGCCGACGGGCCTGTACTGGGCTGTAATGTTCGATGTTCGATATCATCAAAAGATTTTTTTCCGAATCACCGCCGCCGAAACGTTCCGAAAGGAATGTTCGATATCATCAAAAGATTTTTTTTCCGAATCACCGCCGCCGAAACGTTCCGTAAGGACATAATCCCGAAGCCCGTGAATTAAAGGCATTGGATCTTTCCGCTGGGTTCTGGAAGCTTCCATTAGTCTTTGTTTATCCCCATAACTATGGAACCACACGCGGACAGGCCGAGAGCGCTGGTCTGAGCCTGATGTGTGCACCGTAACCCGATGAACTGTCTCAGTCTTCACCAGTCCCTCTTCAGTTTCGAAGTGAAGGAATCGCTGCAGCCAGTTCTCAAAAAATACTCACTGGCTGACAACCTGCTGTCTGGGCCAGCAGACCGACGATGTG
>NW_025120604.1:0-1050 GCF_004010195.1 Chiloscyllium plagiosum
GCGGATTTGTTCACCTTAATGCCTCTAGCCTACCTATCATATCTTCCCTACTTATGTCAACGTGATCCAGACTAATCAAACTTCTATCTCTAATCTCAAGTTTCATCATGTTCCTCTCCTCAGTGAACACTGATGCAAAGTAATCATTCAGAATCTCACCCATTCTCTCAGGTTCGACACACAGCCTTCCTTCATTATCCTTTAGTGGACCAATCCTTTCTCTAGTTACCCGCTTGCTTCTTATATAAGAATAAAATGCTTTGGGATTCTCCTTAATTCTGCTTGTTAAAGCTATTTCATGACCCCTTTCAGCCCACTTGATTCCTCGTTTAAGACTTGCCCTACTCTTCTGATATTCTTCCAGGGCCCATTCTGTTCTTAGCTGCCTGGACCTTATGTACGCTTCCCTTTTCCTCTTGGTTAGTCGTACAATTTCTCCTGTCAGACACAGTTCACGAATCATCCCCTTCCTATCCTTTGCCTTCAACGGGACATGCCTATCCTGCACTACCTTTAACCTATCTTTGAAAGCTTCCCACATCTCAAATGTGGACTTCCCTTCAAATAGCTGTATCCAATCCACATTTCCGAGCTCCTGCCTAATTTTGATATAATTGGCCTTGACCCAGTTTAGTACTCTTCCCTTAGGACCACTCTCATCTTTACCTACGAGTATTCTAAAGCTTACAGAATTGTCGTCACTGTTTCCAAAGAAATCCCCCACCGCAACTTTTACCACCTGTCCTGGCTCGTTCCCCAGTACCAGGTCCAATATGGCCCCTTCCCTCTTTGGACTAATGACACAATGCTCTAAAAAACTCTCCTGGACGCTTCTTACAAATTCTACCCCATCCAGACCTCTGAGGCTAAGTGTATCCCAGTCAATGTTAGGAAAATTAAAATCTCCCATCACCACTACCCTATTGCCTCTACATCTTTCCATGATCTGTTTACCTGTTCTTCTACCTCACTGTTGGGAGGCCTGTAATACAGCCCCAACAATGTCACTGCACCCTTCTTATTACTCAGCTCCACCCATAATGCCTCAAT
>NW_025120605.1:0-1050 GCF_004010195.1 Chiloscyllium plagiosum
GCAATCATCCCAACACCCACAAACAGAGCTGCACCAAGACATTATTTCAACAAGCTACCTCACACTGCAGCACCCAAGAACTACAAAAAGCAGAAGAAAAATATCTATACAAGGTTTTCAAGAAAAACAGACACCCAGTAAACACAATCTGACGATTCCTCAGAAACAAACCCAAACAAGCAGACACAATGCAACCAAAAACTATAGTCACATTACCTTACATCAAAGACATATCAGAGATGACTTCCAGACTAGTCAGACCCCTTGGCATTATGGTAGCCCAGAAACCTACCAACACACTTAAACAGCGACTAATGAAACTAAAGGAACCGTTACATACTACCAGCAAATCTAACGTCATTTACAAGATACCATGCAAGACTGTAAAACAACACCACATTGGACAAACAAGCAAGAAACTTACCTGCAGGACACATGAACACCAACTAGCCACCAAATGACACAACCCAGTATCACTAGTTTCCATACATACAGACAAAGAAGGACACCACTTTGACTGGGACATCACACACCATCCTAGGACAGGCAAAACAAAGACACGCACAAGAATTCTTAAAGGCATGCACATTCTAACCAGAACTTCATCAATAAACACAGGACCATCTCTGACACCTCCCTCCCCTTGCTTGGCCTCTCCATCTCCATTAACAACGATCGACTTGACACTGACATTTTTTACAAACCCACCGACCCCCACCTACCTGGATTACACCTCTTCCCACCCTACCTCCTGCAAAAATGCCATCCCGTATTCTCAATTCCTCCGCCGTATCTGCTCCCAGGAGGACCAGTTCCACCACAGAACACACCAGATGGCCTCCTTCTTTAGAGACTGCAATTTCCCTTCTCACGTGGTTGAAGATGCCCTCCAACGCATCTCATCCACATTCCGCACCTCCACCCTTAAACCTCACCCCTCCAACCGTAGCAAGGACAGAACCCCCCTGGTGCTCACCTTCCACCCTACCAACTTTCGCATAAACTACATCATCCGACGACATTTCCGCCACCCAGGGCATCAATGTGGAT
>NW_025120606.1:0-1050 GCF_004010195.1 Chiloscyllium plagiosum
CAGCCCACTGGCTCTGCTGCCCGCTCTGACGCTCGGCCCACATTCGCTCTGCTGCCCGCTCTGACGCTCGGCCCACACTCGCTCTGCTCCCCGCTCTGGCGCTCGGCCCACACTCGCTCTGCTCCCCACTCTGGCGCTCGGCCCACACTCGCTCTGCTCCCCGCTCTGGCGCTCGGCCCACACTCGCTCTGCTCCCCACTCTGGGACTCAGCCCACACTCGCTCTGCTCCCCGCCCTGGGACTCGGCCCAAAGTTGCTCTACTCCCCGCTCTGGGACTCAGCCCACACTCGCTCTGCTCCCCGCTCTGGGACACGGCCCACACTCGCTCTGCTCCCCGCTCTGGACTCAGCCCACACTCGCTCTGCTCCCTGCTCTGGGAATCGGCCCACACTCGCTCTGCTCCCCGCTCTGACACTCTGCCTACACTCGCTCTGCTCCCCACTCTGACACTCAGCCCACACTGGCTCCGCACCCCCGCTCTGAAGCTCGGCCTACACTCGCTCTGCTCCCCGATCTGGTACTCGGTCCACACTCGCTCTGCTCCTAGCTCTGATACTCGGCCCACACTCGCTCTGCTCCCCGCTCTGGGACTTGGCCCACACTCGCTCTGCTACCCGCTCTGGGACTCGGCCCACACTCGCTCTGCTCCCCGCTCTGGGACTCGGCCCACACTCGCTCTGCTCCCCCCTCTGGGACTCGGCCCACACTCGCTCTGCTCCCTGCTCTGGGAGTCGGCCCACATCACTCTGCTCCCCGCTCTGGGACTTGGCCCACACTCGCACTGCTCCCCGATCTGGGACACGACCCACACTCACTCTGCGCCCCGCTCTGACAATCTGCCGACACTCGCTCTGCTCCCTGTTCTGGGACTCAGCCCACACTCGCTCTGCTCCCCGCTCTGACACTCGGCCTACACTCGCTCTGCTCCCCGCTCTGACACTCGGCCCACACTCGCTCTGCTCCTCGCTCTGATACTCGGCCCACACTCGCTCTGCTCCCCGCTCTGACACTCGGCCTACACTCGCTCTGCTACCCGCTCTGGGACTCAG
>NW_025120607.1:0-1050 GCF_004010195.1 Chiloscyllium plagiosum
AGTGCTGGCTAATGGGACTAGATGAGGTTAGGGTAACTGCTCGGCATGGACGGGTTTGACCGAACAGTCTGTTTCCTGCTGCACTTGTCTGTGACTCTATGTTGGTATAGATGGATGTCGTGCCTGGCGAGTAAGGAACAGTATTAAACTTTGTGGAACTATCAACAAACATCCTGAATTCTGACCATATGATGGAGGGATTGTCAACGGTGAAGCAGCTGAAGATAACTGGGCCGAGGACACTTCCCTGAGGAACTCCTGCAGAGATGTCCTGGAGCTGAGGTGACTGACTTCCAACAATCACACCCATCCTCCAATGTGCCAGGAATGACCACGACCAATGAGAGGTTCATCCCATTTCTCATTATTTTAGGTTTCCTTAAGGTCAGACTTGGTTACTTACAGCTTTGATGTCAAGTACAGTCTCTCTCACCTCACCTCAGGAGTTCAGCTCCATTGTCCTTGTTTGGATATTAGTTTTTATGGGTCTGGTGCTGAGCAACCCTGCAGAGCTGGACACCAGTGAACTAGTTATTGCTGAGGGAGTGCAGCTTGGTCACTTTCCACCATGTCTCTGTTAATTGAGATTAGCCTGATGGGGTGTTAATTGTTTGGATTTGCTTTGTTGTAGTTTTTGTAAGATTTATCTGCTTAAATTCCTATATTTTCAGGAGTTTGCTAGTATTGTAACTGTACTGGAACAGTTCAAATCAGGGCACAGCTAGTGTTGGAGCCATGTCCCACTTACAAAGCATTTACAGGGCCATTGCTTTATACAGTGTCTCAGCTATTTCTTGACAGCATGTGGAGTGAATGTATTTTCTAAAGACTGGCCTTCAAAAGTGTGATAATAAGGTAGTTCAGAGTCGTTACGTTCCTGTTATAGTGAAAGGTAAGGCTGGTAGGGTTAGAGAACGATAGATGAATGAGGACATCGATGTTTGAGTCAAGAATAAAGAATTGTGTCTTAGGTATAGACAACTGGGTTGAAATGAAACTCTTGAACAATATAAAGAATATTGAAGCATTCTTAAGAGGGAGTTCATGAAG
>NW_025120608.1:0-1050 GCF_004010195.1 Chiloscyllium plagiosum
TGACCTGCTGCGCTTTTCCAGCAACACATTTTCTACTCCCCTTCTTGAACAAGGGAGCAACATTTGCTATCCTCCAGTCTTCTGACACTATGCCTGTTGGCAATGGCAACATAAAGGTCAATGCCAAAGGCTCTGCAATCTCCTCCCTGGCATCTCAGAGAATTCTGGGATAAATCCCATCCAGCCTGGGGGACTTACATCTATTTTCACACTCTCCAGAATTGCTAACACCTCTTCCTTGTGAACTTCAATTTTGTCTAGTCTAATAGCCTGGATGTCAGAGTTCTCCTCAACAACATTGTCTTCTTCCCGTGTGAATACTGACAAAAAACATTCATTCAGTATTTCCACTATCTTCTCGGACTCCATGCACAACTTCCCACTACTATCCTTGACTGGCCCTCATCCTTGTCTAGTCGTTCTTTTATTCCTGATATACCTATAGAAACTTTAAGGTTTTCCTTGACCCCATCTGCCAATGACTTCTCATGTTCCCTCCCGGCTCTTCTTAGCTCTCTCTTTAGGTCTTTCCTGACTAACTTGTAACTCTCAAGCAGCCTAACTGAGCCTTCATGTCTCATCCTAACATAAACCTTCTTCCTCCTCTTGACAAGACAGTCAACTTCATTAGTAAACCATGACTCCCTCACTCGACCATTTCCTCCCTACGTGACAAGTACATACTTATCAAGGATCCGCAGTAGCTGTCCCTTGAATAAGCTCCACTTTTCAATTGTGCTGATCCCCTCAAGTTTCCTTCGCCATCCTATGCATCTTACATCTTGCCTAATTACATCATAATTGCCTTTCACCCAGCTGTAGCTCTTGCCCTGCATTATATACCTATCCCTTTCCATTGCTAAAGTAAACATAACCAAATTGTGGTCACTATCACCAAAGTGCTCACCTACTTCAAAATCTAACACCTGGCCTGGTTCATTGCTTAGTACCAAATTTAACGTGGCCTCACCCCTTGTTGGCCTGTGTACACACTATTTGGAGATGCCGGTGTTGGACTGGAGTGTACAAAGTTAAAAATCACACAATACC
>NW_025120609.1:0-1050 GCF_004010195.1 Chiloscyllium plagiosum
CTTCTGTCCTTTGTGCACGCTTTCTATCAGTGCAGACTTCATCTCCATTTAGTTTCTGAATTGGTCACGAACACTCATCGCAGAACGTGGAAAGATTTAATAAAAATCTGAAGTATTAATTGCATCTTTATGGAACAGTATTGATTTCAAGCAATGTTTTACAAATGTTTTGCAAAACATTGCACTGGATGACTTGTATGATCGCTGCTGCGGCTTCTGCCAGCAGTATTTTATGGCTTGGTTCCAAAAGTAGAGTGTGAAATGGGTTAAGATATTATCTGCTGTTATTTCTTAAAATGCTGATGCCTATTTTAGCCTACAGCCTTCAATTAAATTCACTTTTGTGTCGATAGATGTGTTCAAAAACTATCCAATCCTCACAGCGATCGTACTACACGGTATGAAGCAGCGCCTCCGGAGCGTGGAGGCTGGACATCTGCTTTTCCAGACGATGTGGTTTGTTCTCTTAATTTTATAAAGGTGTAGGAATGTTCTCTTCCTTTAAGCGAAAACGAAAACTGGAAAGGATGTGAAAAGCACAGTGCTGAGAAATCGAAAAATACAACATTTGTTTTTGAAGGACACTGGTATAAGATGTTGTCACTACCAGAAGTTTGGGCATGTAAAGTTACAGTGTTGTTTGCTGGAGAAAGACAACGTGGGAAAATATGTAGTAAAAGGAGCTAAGCCAATGGCGTCAGTAAAAGCAGCAAAGGAACTCCAAAAAAAGTCAAGGAGATGCTGGGGCGTGCACAGCTTCGGCCGGGGCAGGGAATGATGATAGTGCATGATCTCTGCAAATAATTCGTCTCTATGGGTAACGTTTACACAGAAGGAATAGGGAAGAAGAGCAACAGTTATCATTTTGAGAAATACTAGTCTCAAATCGCAAGAGCTGAACGAATTTGCATTATTTCTGATCTGTTTTCGAGACGGTGGTAATTTGTAGGATAGATGGACCTAAATTTCGGGTTCCCCTCGGTATGATCATGTTGGAGTGCCAATTCAAGTCTGATAAGGTCA
This sequence comes from Chiloscyllium plagiosum, assembly GCF_004010195.1. Taxonomy (NCBI): domain Eukaryota; kingdom Metazoa; phylum Chordata; class Chondrichthyes; order Orectolobiformes; family Hemiscylliidae; genus Chiloscyllium; species Chiloscyllium plagiosum. The sequence goes on from NW_025120609.1 coordinate 1,024, forward strand.
CAAGGGGAGTGATTGAGAGTATCAAAT
>NW_025120610.1:0-1050 GCF_004010195.1 Chiloscyllium plagiosum
CCTTGCAATACTTGCATTTTAAATGCTTATGCTATACCAAATAATCAGATATTTTTGAGCATTTACACAGTGAAATAATTGGATACTGAATTTTATTCACAGCTGGCACATGATAGAGTACAAAACTTTAAAGTACAGGAGGAGGCCATTGGCCATTATGTATGAATCAGCTCCAAAAATGTCTCTAAAGCACCCCCATTTGCCAGCCCTCTCTCTGTTGCCCGTTAAATTCCTAATTTCCAAATATATATATAGTTCTCTTTTGAATCTTCATCCACAATTTTCCCAGCCAGTCAATTCCAATTCGTAAATAATGACATTTTTCCTTATTTCACTCCTGGCTCTTTTGCTGACAACCGAGAAATTAAAATTCCTTAATGCTGTAATACAGTATTCTTTTTCTACTCAAACAGAAAACTAGTCGCCAGGATATGTGAACATCAACTAACTACAGAAGACATGATCACAACACTAATTTCTTACGTACTGATGAGTAAGTACGCCACTTTGACGAGGTCTGCATATCCATTCTAGGACAGGCCAAACATGGCATCCCAACCGGAACTCCATCAACCAACATATCAATTTTGACTCTATCTACCATCCACTGAGAAAAAAGGGCCAGAAATGACATCATCGACAAAGGAAGTTACATTACCTACTCAAGGAAACTGAAACATTTAAATACAAAGTGGGAGATAACACCAGCACTTCACTGGAAGCTCACTTACTGTGTACAGCCAATGGGACAAACTAGGAACTGCCATTAGCTATTGCTTCAGAATATACCTGAGTGTTCGTGGCTGCCACCACATAGAACAATTGAATGAAATTAGGAGCCTGCACCACTAAGTGCATATCAAAGGCTTTTTTAAAATGTTTGTGAGATTACCTGATCAATCACCCGCCTATGAAATGCATTCCAGACACATGTCACCACGGGCAGAACGGCAGCTTCGTGGTTAGCACTTCTGCCTTAGCGCGCTGGGGACCCAAGTTTGATTCCAGCCTCGGGTAACTGCCTGTATGGATTTTGCACATTCTCCCCGT
>NW_025120611.1:0-1050 GCF_004010195.1 Chiloscyllium plagiosum
TTATCTGAGGAAGGATGTTTTGGCTGTGGGGGGGACGGCAGCGAAGGTTTACCAGACTGATTCCGGGGATGACAGCACTTAAATCTGAGGAGAAACTGCATTGGTTAGGATTATATTCACTGGAGGTTAGAAGATTGAGAGGAATCACTTTGAAAACTGTAAAGTACTAACAGGACAAGACCGGAAAAACACAGGAAGGATGTTCCTGATGACTGGGGAATTCAGAACCAGGAATTACAGTTTACAGAAAAGGGAAAGGCCATTTCAGACTGAGATGAGGAGACATTTCTTTAGCCAGAGCCTGGGGAGCGAGTGGAATATTCTGTCACAGAAAGCAGTTGAGACCAAAACATTAAATAGTTTCATGAAGGAGATAGGTATTGTTCTTAGGACTAAAGGGACTAAAGGTTATGAGGAGAAAGTGGGAACAGGGGATTAAGTTGGATGATCAGCCATGGTCATATTGAATAGCAGAGCCCATTCGAAGGGCTGAATGGCCTCCTCCTGCTCCTAGTTCCTTTGTTTCTATGTTTGAGAGACTGTTCATAAACATGGAAACATATGGAATTATAGAGTCATAGAGTCATCGAGTCCGACAGCGCAGAGACAGGCCCTTTTGCCCAAACTGGACCGTGCTGACCAAAATGCCCATCCACACTAAACCTGTTTCCCTTCACTTGGCCCATATCCTTCAAACGTTTACCTATGTATTTGTCCAAATGCCTTTTAAATGTTGTTAATGCACCCGCCTCAATCACTTCAACTAGCAGCTCACTCCATATGTGTACCACCCTCTGTGTAAAAATGTAGCCACTCAGGTTCCCTTTTTCTCTTTCCCCTCTGACCTTAAACTGATGCCCTATCGCTCTTAATTCCCCAACCCTGGGAAAAAGACTGGGTGCATTCACCCTATCCATGTCTCTCATGGTCTTATACACTTCTAAAGGATTCCCCTTCAGTCTCCTCCACTCTTAGAAAAATGTCCAAGCTTGTCCAACCTTTCCCAAAAACTCAGATTTCTCAACTCCTGTACCCAGTGCCCCGACTGAT
>NW_025120612.1:0-1050 GCF_004010195.1 Chiloscyllium plagiosum
TAATTGCAATGCCAATGGCTGTGTTTTATTTTCTTGCATATTCCACAGAGGCTGGAAGCCATTGTCGATAAATGGAAGGTAAAAATAAACGTAATCCAAGCAAGGTAGCTAGATCAATGGAAAGGATCCAAGCATCGAGAAAGGGAAAAAATGATAGCATGAAGAAATGCAGAGCAATTAACTTGACATCTGTAGAGACAGTTTTGGAATCTATGAGACAGGATGCAATATTGGACATGTAGAAATTAACAGCAACATTGGAAAGAATCAGTATACATTGTTGACAGAGAAATGATACTTGATAATTTCGGAATTTTTTGAAGGGTATTGGGAAGAATGTATGTAAGTGGCAAGTTAAAGTTGGGTTCACCTTCAATTAAAGGCGTCAGACTATCGATGCAACGAAATGTTAATGTAGTTTCACAGCGTGTTGGTGAGACTGTACCTGAAGTATTGTGTACAGTGTTGGTGAGACTGTCCCTGGAGTATTATGTACAGGGTTCGTGAGACTGTATCTGGAGTATTGTGTACAGGGTTGGTGAGACTGTCCCTGGAGTATTGTGTACAGGGTTGCTGAGACTGCACCTGGAATATTGTGTACAGGATTGGTGAGACTGTACCTGGAGTATTGTGTACATGGTTGGTGACACTGTACCTGGAGTATTGTGTACAGGGTTGATGAGACTGCATCTGGAGTATTGTGTACAGGGTTGGTGACCTAATCGGAGAAAGAATATATTGACCACAGAGGAAGTCCAATAGACATTCTCCAGTTTAATCCCACAGATGGCGAGATTGTCTGATGAGGAAACTTGGCCTACGATCTGTGGAGTTTCAAAGAATGAGAGGTGATCACAGTGAAATTTACAAAATTCACAAAACATATGACAATGTGGAAATAAACAGAATGCTTCCCTGGCTATATTCTCCACATTTAATAGAAATAATGGCAAGATAAGGGAGAGGACATTGAAGACCGCAACAAGGAGGAAATTCTTCAGTCGGAGAGGACTGACTAACACAAGGGAATTGAAACCTTCTGGCAGGGCA
>NW_025120613.1:0-1050 GCF_004010195.1 Chiloscyllium plagiosum
TGACTCCTGTTATTGAAAAGTTAGTGGAGGGGCCGGGGATAGTTTGCTGGAGGTTGTGCTGTGAGCTGCCTCAGACATTCATGGAGACCAGAGGATTTGCTTACCTAACTCTGGATGGAGCATGGGGACTGTAGTTACAGCCTCTAGGTCTGTAACATGAACAACAAATGGAGCAGAGGCCGCAGAGAGGGGAAACTCTGAAACCACAGAGTAAGTGTGTGTGGGGAAAGGGATTTGCTGGATCTGTCTATGTTTTTGCCTGGACAAGCACATACTCTCAGTCTCCCCATTACATACACTGATGCACACTCTCCCTATCTGCTCCACACACACTCTCTCACTCTCCCCGTTACATACACTGATTCCATCATTGTCACACTGACCCCATCACACTCAGTCCATCACCGTCTTCCTGACACCCTCACGCTCAGTACATCACCGTCACACTCACCCCTCACACGCACTCCGTCACCGTCACACTGCCCCCTCACACTCACACTATCATTGTCACACTGACTCCCTCACACTCACTCCATCACCGTCACCATGACCCCCTCACACTCACTCCATCACCGTCACCATGACCCCCTCACTCACTCCATCACAGTCACCCTGACTCCCTCACACTCACTCCATCACCTTCATCCTGACCTACTCACACGCACACACTATCACTGTCACCCCGACCCCCTCACACTCAGTCCATCAATGTAACCCTGAACACCTCATTCTCACTCCATCACCGTCACACTGACCCCCTCACACACACTCCATTACGGTCACCCTGACCCCCTCACACTCACTCCATCACCATCACACTGACCCCCTCACACACACTCCATCACCGTCACCCTGACGCCCTCACACTCACTCCATCACCATCACCCTTACGCCCTTAAATCCAGTTATAATTGTCTTAACTGCAGTCACTCTGGCCTCCGCTCTAGATTTCAGCTGTGTGTTTTCTTGTTGTCTACTTTTAAAACAAGGCTTCAATGAGCTCAAACTGAGCATCAATGAGCAGGTTGGTGCTGAGGACCTGCTACTTCA
>NW_025120614.1:0-1050 GCF_004010195.1 Chiloscyllium plagiosum
TCGCTTTTGCCCCATAATCTGCAACTTGTTTCTCCTCCTTAAACTACAACTCCCTTATCCTCCATAGTCTGCAACTCCCTTCTGCTCCAAAAACGCCTACTATCTTATCCTCCATAAACTGCAACTCGCTTATCCTCCTTAAACTACAATTCGCTTATACTCCATAAACTACAACTCCCTTATCCTCCACAAACTACAACTCGCTTATCCTCCATAATCTACAACTCCCTTATCCTCCATAAACTACAACTCCTTTATCCTCCATAAACAACAACTCGCTTATCCTGCATAAACTGCAACTCGCTTTTTCCAGATAAACTGCAACTCGTGTATGCTCCATAAAGTACAACTCGCTTATCCTCCATAAACCACAACTCCCTTATCCTCCATAAACTGCAACTCCTTTATCCTCCGTAAACTACAACTCGCTTTTCCTCCATACACTTCAACTCGTTTATCCTTCATAAACTGCAACTCATTTATCCTCCATAAACTACAACTCGCTTGCCCTTCATAAACTAAAACTCACTTATCCTCCATAAACTGAAACTATTTTATCCTCCGTAAACTACAACTCGCTTTTCCTCCATACACTACAACTCGCTTATTCTCCATGAACTGCATCTCCCTTATTCTACAAAAACTACAACTTGCTTTTCCTGCATAAACTGCAACTCGCTTATGCTCCATAAATTACAACTCGCTTATCCTCCATAAGCAACTCTATTATCCTCCATAAACTACAACTCCCTTATCCTCCATAAACTACAACTCGCTTTTCATCCATACACTACAACTCGCTTATCTCCATAAACCACAACTCCCTTATCCTCCATAAAATACAACTCCCTTATCCTCCATAAACTACAAGTCGCTTATCCTCCATAAACGGCAATTCGTTTTTCCCCATAATCTGCAACTCGGTTCTCCTCCATAAACTCCAACTCACTTTTCCCCCATAATCTGCAACTCGTTTATCCTTCATAAACTACAACTCGCTTATCCTCCATAAACTACAACTCACTTATCCCCCATGAACTGCAACTCACT
>NW_025120615.1:0-1050 GCF_004010195.1 Chiloscyllium plagiosum
GATCATACTGTCCACACTGTCAGGGTGATCACATTGTCCACTCAGTCATGGTGATCACAGTGTCCGCTCTTTCAGCCATATCAGTGTCCTCTCTGTCAGGGTGTTCATAGTGTCCACTCTGTCAGTGTAGTCAGTGTCCACTCTGACAGTGTGATCAGTGTCCACTCAGTCCATGTTATCACAGTGTCCACTCTGTCAGGGTGATCAGTGTCTACTCTGTCAGAGTGATCACAGTGTCCACTCTGTCAGAGTGATCAGTGTCCACTCTGTCAGAGACATCAGTGCCCACTCTGTCTGGGTGATCAGTGTCCTCTCTGTAAGGGTTATCACAGTTTCCATTCTGTCAGGGTGATCCGTGTCCAATCTGTCAGGGTGATCACAGTGTGCACTCTGTCAGGGTGTTTACAGTGTCCACTCTGTCAGGGTGATCACAGTGTCCACTCTGTCAGAGTGATCAGTGTCCACTCTGAAAGGATAATCGCAGTGTCCACTCTGTCAGAGTGGTTAGTGTCCACTTTGTCAGAGTGATCACATTGTCCACTCTGTCAGAGTGATCAGAGTGTCCACTCTGTCAGAGTGATCACATTGTCCACTCAGTCATGGTGATCACAGTGTCCACTCTTTCAGCGAGATCAGTGTCCACTCTGTCAGGGTGATCATAGTGTCCACTCTGTCAGTGTTATCACAGTGTACACTCTGTCAGAATGATCAGTGTCCCCTCTGTCACGGTGGTTACAGTGTCCACTCTGTCAGATGGATCACAGTGGCCACTCTGTTCGAGTGATCAGTGTCCACACTGTTGGGGTGATCACCGTGTCCACTATGTCAGGGTGATCACAGTGTCCACATTGTCAGAATGATCAGTGTCCACTCTGTCACGGTGATCACAGTGTCCACTCTGTCACGGTGATTACTCTGTCAGGGTGATTAGTGTCCACTTTGTCAGAGTAATCACATTGTCCACTCTGTCAGGGTGTTCAGTGTCCACTCTGTTAGAGTGATCAGAGTCGACTCTGTCAGTGTTATCACAGTGTCCACTCTGTGAGGGTG
>NW_025120616.1:0-1050 GCF_004010195.1 Chiloscyllium plagiosum
CTGATCCAAACCACTAAAACAACATCAATCCCACTCCTCCGTGTTTTCTTCAATATTCTATGTTGCGAAACATGTTAAATGCTGTACTGAAATCCATATACATTGTATCAAACACTTTACACTCATCCACCTGTTTAATCTTCTTCTCAAATAGCTAAATACAACATGTGATGAAAAATCTACTCTTCTGAAAACTGCGTTCCCTATCCTTAATTAACTTATTGATTTCGAGACTATAATAAATCCTATCTCTTATAATCCTTTTCAAACTTTTACCTACAATCGAAGTATGGCTCACCGATCTACAATTACCAGGGATGCCTCTACATCCCTTGTTGAACAAGTGGACAACATTTGCTCATCCTCAGTCTTCTGACACTCTACCTGTGCACAATACGACATATTGATCAAAACCAAAAGCTGTCAGGCTTCCCAGAGTATCCTAGGATAAATCCCTTCTGGCCCTGGGGACATTTCTGTTTACGCTCTTTCCAAAACTTTATGTGAATCCCGTCTCGTCCATTAGCCTGTATCGCAGTATTCTCATCGGCAAAATTATCTTTTTCCTGTGTGGATACTGACGACAAATATTCATTTTAAGACTCTCCCATTTATTAAGACTCCACGCACAACTTCCCAGTAAAGTCCTTGACTGGCCCGAATCGTACTGTCATCATTCTTTTATCCATGATGTACCTGTAGAGAGGTTGCGGTTTTCCTTAATCCTGTTTGCCAAATATCTCTCATTTCCCCTCCTGGCACTTCTTCGTTCTCTCTTTCGGTCCTTCCTGCATAACTTGTATCTCTCAAGTGCCCGAAATGAGTCTTCACACCTCATCTTACCATTAGCCTCCTTCTTCACCTTGACAAGAGTTTCAACTTCTTTCCGAAACGACGGTTCCCTTCCTCGACCATTTCCTCCATGCCTGATATGCGTATACTTATCAAGGACACGGAGTAGCTTTTCCTTGAACAAGCTCCATATTTCAGTTGTGGCCATCCCTGCCGTTTCCTTATCAATCCTCTGTATCCTAAATCTTGCCTAGTCGC
>NW_025120617.1:0-1050 GCF_004010195.1 Chiloscyllium plagiosum
GCCAATGTACTGCTCAGTACAAACCAGCAATCTATCCAGATTCATCCATTGCACTGGTCAATGCAATCCAGCAATCTGGCCAGAGTGGAACACTGCACAGATCAGATCAGGGCATTGATCTATAATCGCAGACCACATATCTGTCCAGTGCGGTGAGAAGTGCGGACCACAGCAGTGCATTGATCTATAAACCTGGACTAGTTATCTGACCAACACGGGGAGCTGTGTAGACCACAGCAGGGTATTGATCTATAAACACGGACTAGATATCTGTCCAGCATGGGGAGCTATGCAGACCACAGCAGTGCATTGATCTATAAACCCGGATTAGATATCTGTCCAGCACGGGGAGCTGTGCAGGCCACAGCAGTGCATTGATCTATAAACCAGGACTAGATATCTGTCCAGCACGGGGAGCTGTGCAGGCCACAGCAGTGCATTGATCTATAAACCCGGATTAGTTATCTGTCCAGCACGGGGAGCTGTGCAGACCACAGCAGTACATTGATCTATAAACCCGGACGAGATAACTGTCCAGCACGGGGAGCTATGCAGACCACAGCAGTGCATTGATCTATAAACCCAGATTAGATATCTGTCCAGCACGGGGAGCTGTGCAGACCACAGCAGGGCAATGATCTATAAACCCGGATTAGATATCTGTCCAGCATGGGGAGAAGTGCAGACCACAGCAGTGCATTGATCTATAACCCCGGATTAGTTATCTGTCCAGCACGGGGAGCTGTGCAGACCACAACAGGGCATTATCAATAAACCTCAACCAGATAGTCTGACCAGCACAGCGACCTTTGCAGTGGTCACCCGTGAATTAATCTGTAAACCAGGAGCAGTTACCCTCCCAGCATGTAGGACTGTGTACCCCACCCCAGTGCATTGATCTGTAACCCAGGAGCAGTTATGCTCCCAGCATGTAGGGCTGTGTACACCACCCCAGTGCATTGATCAATAAACCAGGAGCAGTTATCCTCCCAGCATGTAGAGCTGTGTACACCAGCTCAGTGCATTGCTCTGTAAGCCAGGAGCAGTTAC
>NW_025120618.1:0-1050 GCF_004010195.1 Chiloscyllium plagiosum
TTTTTCCCTCTCATCTGCTTTAAATCGTTACTCAAACTGTTTCATTTCTGCTGCCCTTTCCTTACCTCCTGCCTCTAACAAAAGCTGCTTCATTTGCAATTTAATTCATCCCGACTCTATGGAGTCTGATGGTCTCTCCAGCAATTTACATGCTGTGTTACCGCTGTAATTGTCTCTGCTTTCCTCACAGATGCATGCAATTCCAATTCCATGTTCTCTGCGAATTCTTGAAACTCGGCCTTATTCACTTTTTGCAAACCTTCCAAAGTCATTGCATCCAGATCCAGAAAAATTCTGGCGAATGGAAGAGCCATTACTATCCCATGCTTTGTCTTCCCAATCAAATCAACACCTGAAATAAAGACAACAGCACCTACCACTCACTGTTTAAAATCCGGCAAAGAGCCTCCAATCTGTTGTGGACTAGGTCAGACCACTCAAAATATTCTTAAACAGGCAGCCCCAGACCATAACTTTTCTATTTATTTCGCTAATTGTAAAATGAAAATTACCCGGACTAATATCGCTAGGTTGACGACTACATTTTAAAACAGACAGAAATTTATTCACCAAGTTACACACTGAAACACCCCAAAACAGAATAAAGAACCCCTACAGAACTCAATCTATCCAACTAAATTTAATTATGCTGTTCCAAATATACACAACAATCCCAATGAGCAAATTTCTTTTTAAAACCAGCATAAATGGAAAACATGCTTCCAGCTTGACGTTGAAGGGCAGAACAAAAAGACCGAGTTTCCACACAACTCCCTGCTAAACCTCTCCCCAGGTCAGACTGAACTATAACTACTCAATCCAGCTAAAGAGCTGACCACTCCCCTTTCATGAAACAGTTCACTTCTAAAACATGACCACTTTGGCCTGAAGTCTCATCTCTTTACATATAAACAAAAGGCCTCTCAAAATCATTTTCATCTTTGCACCAAACCAGACTGATCGGAGCCCAGCCCAATTTAAGACCTCTCTGAAAAAAAAAATCAAGGACACAGTCTACTTGAGCCAAGGAATAGTTTTTAGCAAAAAAGG
>NW_025120619.1:0-1050 GCF_004010195.1 Chiloscyllium plagiosum
GGTTGGGGATATCTGTGATGCTTCCTGCAGTGAGCTGTTGAATTGCCCATCACCATTCCTGACTAGGTGTGGCAGAACTGCAGAGCTCAGATCTGATCCATTGGTTGTTGGATCACATAGTTCTATTTGGTGTTGCTTGCACTGTCAGGCATGCAGGTTGGGTAGCTTCACCAGGTTGGCACCACATCTTTAGGTATGCCTGGTATTGCTCCTGGCATGCCCTGCGGAACTCTCCATTGAACTAGGGTTGATTCCCCAGGATTGATGTTAATGGTTGAGTGGGGAATATACCAGACCATGAGATTTCAGATTGGGCTGGAGTACAGTTCTGCTGCTGTTTTAACCCACAGTGAGACAGACGTTGCAGGGTCAAGAGGGCTGATTGAGTTGTTGTATTTTTCAGTGCATTGGTAGATGTAATGTGGTCCATCCAGTTTCATTCCTTTGTTGAGACTGTGCAGTGATTAATACAATGAGTGATTTGATGGGCCACTGTCAGGAATGCAACTTTTAAAAAAAGGTTTTGTGATTTACACATGAAAGAAGTGAAACTATCATGATATTCGAACAGATGAAAGACTCAACAGACAATCAAGGTAATTTTCAATGGATAATTTCAGTTACATCACACTAAAATTTTGCTGTAAATTCTGTGCTTTAGAATTGTGCCCTACACAATCACCTGATGAAGGAGCGGTGCTCCGAAAGCTAGTGTGCTTCCAATTAAAACTGTTGGACTATAACCTGGTGTTGTGTGATTATTAACTGAGAATATTACAGCACTACTAACAGGGCTGCATGTAAACAGGCTCAGTCCAGTTAATCAATACATTTGGAAGGATTTCCTCCAAGTTTGATGATGCAATATTCGTCAAAACCATCAATTTCAACCTGCAATGTTGTTATTAACAAAACTTCAGGCTGACAAAAAGCTCCCCACCCCACTGCAATGTGGGAACTGGTCCCGACCCAGGAATTGGAACTGGGACATTTGTGGACTGTGATCTCAAAGGAAGCGAGCAAACACAATTCTGTCAGATTAGTCCTCAA
>NW_025120620.1:0-1050 GCF_004010195.1 Chiloscyllium plagiosum
TGTAGCAGAGGGATTCAATCCCTTTAATCGAGCCAGATTGAGAATTCATCACTAAAACCAATCTGTCTGGACGCGCTAGAGACCTGAAACATCAATACAGAGATTGCTGAAGAAGCGAAGCATGTCGGGCAGCATCTCTGAAGGGAGAGGGAGAGAGAGAGACAGACAGAGTTCACCTTTCAATCCACTGATTTCTGCGGGAAAGTTCCTTCAGAACAGACCGTTTTGAGGAAGGGTCACTTGAAATGCGAATTGTTCCTCTCTCTCTTCACCGTTGCTACTGAATTTCCCCAGCCATCTATTTGCTTGAGAATTTGACCTGATCCAAGCGTCACTGTGTAATTCAGTCTGTGTTCATTGTCCTGAGGCTGCTTCTGCTGAAAGTTGAAAAACAGATTTAAGGCTTTGTAAGGTATTGTATTCGGAGGGCGGGCTACATGGGAGAACAGATACAGAACACAGGCACTTCACAAAGATCCTTATCAATTTAACTTTGCGATGTTCATTCAGAAGGAACAGCTCAGACCTAACATTTCAGTTAATCAGCCAAGGGGAGTATATATGTCATGGCAAAGACTTGTTGTAAAGACTGTACAGAACCGAACTTTAGTGATTATGTTTGTACGTAAAGTTATTTTGTGAATAAAGTCTCTTTTTGATATTGATATAAATATTTATTCGAGGGGGACCAAGCATCCTGAGCTTGTGGAGGCATTGCCCTTGTCCCTAATCTTTCTTCAATAAACGCTAGACAAGTTAGATACTCCCTGGGTATAGACATCAAACGGTCATCAACGGGGAGGAGATGGTGGGATTGTCACGGGGGCTCAGTGTTACCTCACACCACCCGGGGTTCAATTCCAGCCTCGGGCGACTGTCTGTGTGGAGTTGGCACATTCTCCCCGTGTCAGCCCCTGGGTGATCCAGTTCCCTCCCACTGTCCAAGGATGTGCAGGCGAGGTGGATTAGCCAGAGGAAATGAAGGGATCCAGGGGTGGGGAGGTGATGGGATGCTATGCCGAGGGTCAGTGTGAACCTGATAGGCCGAAT
>NW_025120621.1:0-1050 GCF_004010195.1 Chiloscyllium plagiosum
CCTACATGCTTCCTCACTATCTAAGTTTGGAACACTAATCCCACCTAACTATCCTCCTTTTTCCGAAAATCTTTGGTGAAGGTGGTGAGTTTTGGATTCAGCTTTCCAATTATTACAGTAAGAAGATAAGCACTGGGCACAGGAGAGGCAATGCAGCCCTTCGAACCAGATCCACCATTTAATACCATGAGGATTGAGCTCACCTCGGTCTCAGCTGGATTTTCCTGCATGTTCTCTCTCACCCTTCAACTCATTGCAAATTAAAAATCTGTATCTCTTCGTTAAATTTGCTCATGTCCTGGCATCCACCGCATTTTGAATAGGGAATTCCACAGGTTCAAACACATCGAGATAGGTGCATTCTTCTTCATGAGAACAGAATAGTCCCTAAAATACAGAAACAGGGTATTCACCCGTCGAGTCCACACCCTATGATGAGCATCCCATTTAGACCCATCCATTCCCTGTAACCCTGCATTTCCCATTGTTAATTGCCTAACCGGCTCATGCATGGACCCAGTGGGCAATTTGGCATGACCAATCCACCTCACCTGCACATCTTTGGACTGTGGGAGGAAACTGGAGCACCGAACAAAACCATGCAGACATGGGGAGAATGTGTAAACTCCACACAGTTGCCTAAGGCTGGAATCAAACCCGGGTCCCTGACGCTGTGAGGCAGCAGTGCTAGCCACTGAGCCACCTCTGCTTAAAATCTGCTGCCCATTATTAACCTCCCCACCCCGCAATTGGCTGAATGTGTATTTCTTACGTCACAAATCGGGTTGTCTAAGCGGATGTCTCAGTAAAACCCAGTGACAGCCCACATGTCCTGTGTGTCTGAATGGATATCCTATACACAACACCCTCCAGCCTACACTTTCTTTTACTTTTCAGAGACAGGTCTCCAGAGGCTTTACGGGGACTACAACTCCCACAGTCCCTGAGGCAGGGACCACACGTGTGCGGAGAAAACCAGTACTGTACACCTACAGAATGTCGGCGGGTTTTGGAGCGTGTGCTTTGGGGTAACTAGCGGAAAGCATTTCA
>NW_025120622.1:0-1050 GCF_004010195.1 Chiloscyllium plagiosum
GATCCTCTGACAATGCTGCACTCCCTCCACACTACTCCGCCGTCAATGCTACACTCCCTCCACAATGAGCCTCTGAAAATGCTGCACTCGCTGCATACAGAACCCCTGACAATGCTGCACTCCCTCCATACTGACCCTCTGGCAATGCTGCACTCCCTCCACGCAGACTCTCTGACAATGCTGCACTCCCTGCACACTGACCCTCTGACAATGCTGCACTCCCTCCATACTGATCGTCGGACAATGCTGCACTCCCTCCACACTAAGTCTCCCTATAATGCTGCACTCCCTCAACACAGACCCTCTGACAATGCTGCACTCCCTGCATACTGACACCCTGACAATGCTGCACTCCCTCCATACTGACCCTCTGACAATGCTGCACTCCCTCCACACTGACTCTCTGACAATGCTGCACTCCCTCCACACTGTCCCTCTGACAATGCTGCACTCCCTCCATGCTGATCGTCTGACAAAGCTGCACTCCCTCCACACTAATCCTCCGACAATGCTGCAATCCCTCCACACTGACCCTATGACAATGCTGCACTCCCTGCACACTGACCCCCTGACAAAGCTGCACTCCCTCCACACAGAACCCCTGATAACGCTGCACTCCCTCCGGCCTGACCCTCTGACAATGCTGCATTCCCTCCACACTGATCCTCTGACAATGCTGCACTCCCTCCATCCTGACCCTCAGACAATGCTGCACTCCCTCCACTCTGATCCTCTGACAATGCTGCACTCCCTCCACACTGACCGTCTGACAATGCTGCACTCCCTCCACACTGACCCTCTGACAATGCTGCACTCCCTCCATACTGATCGTCTGACAAAGCTGCACTCCGTCCACACTAATCCTCCGACAATGCTGCACTCCCTCCACACTAATCCTCCGACAATGCTGCACTCCCTCCACACTGACCCTCTGACAATGCCGCACTCCCTCCACACTGACCCCATGACAATGCTGCACACCCTCCAAACAGACCATCTGATAATGCTGCACTCCCTCCACACTGATCCTCTGACAATACTGCCCTCCCT
>NW_025120623.1:0-1050 GCF_004010195.1 Chiloscyllium plagiosum
GAGCTTTTATTTTTGTGAATTTTATATGTTCTATGCTTGGGATGTTTTGGATAAATACGGGTTTTGTGATCTGATGTTAACACATTCCGAGCATATCCCTGCTCAATTTATGTGTTATCCGTTGGATTTTTTTCCCCTCTTGAATAATGTAAGAATTTAATGATACACTCTGGTTAGTTGTAAGTTAGATGAGTAATTAGTTGAGTTTAGTCTTTTTTTTCTCTTGGTATTTTTTTTCTTGTTTGATAGATTTTGGTTATCATTTATTTAAGATTTAACTGTATATCAATGTTTACACTTGGGTTTTTTTTAGTTTTCTTTTGTAAACTTGTAAAAACATGTTAAACTTTCAATAAAAATATCTATATAAAAAAAGAAAGCATCATTGAATCCCCAAAGTGTGGAAACAGGCCCTTCAGCCCAACAAGTCCACACCGACCCTCTGAAGAGTAACCCACCCAGACCCACTACCTTGTCCTATTATCGCTGTGGTTCTGTTCGCTGAGCTGGAAGTTTTTGGTGCAAACGTTTCGTCCCCTGTCTAGGTGACATCCTCAGTGCTTGGGAGCCTCCTGTGAAGCGCTTCTGTGGTGTTTCCTCCGGTATTTATAGTGGCCTGTCCCTGCCGCTTCCGGTTGTCAGTTTCAGCTGTCCGCTGTAGTGGCCGGTATATTGGGTTCAGGTCGATGTGTTTGTTGATGGAGTTTGTGGATGAGTGCCATGCTTCTAGGAATTCCCTGGCTGTTCTTTGTTTCGCTTGCCCTATAATGGTAGTGTTGTTCCAGTCAAATTCATGTTGCTTGTAATCTTCATGTGTGGCTACTAAGGATAGCTGGTCATGTCGTTTCGTGGCTAGTTGATCAACTAGCCACGAAACGTTTGCAACAAAAACTTCCAGCTTGGCGAACAGAACCACAGCAACGAGCACCCGAGCTACAAATCTTCTCACAAACTTTGTCCTATTATCCTATAGTTACCCCTGACGTATGCACCTAACCTACACATCCCTGAACACTTTGGGCAATTTAGCATGACCAGTTCACCTAACCT
>NW_025120624.1:0-1050 GCF_004010195.1 Chiloscyllium plagiosum
GCTCTCATGGACACTCACATGCCCACATACACATCCACATGCACACACTCACTTGGTCTACCCTGCACTCACACATAAAAAAGATTTTTGTATGAATTTGTACTTGCTGCACAACATTTTATTTTGCGCGAAAGCTGCATTATTCATTTAAGATTCTGACAATCCCATTTCAGAAATGCAATCAGTCTGAACGAACATTGGGACACAGACTTTAACCTCACACCTTCAATGCATTACCTTGTGATCAAGGTGCATCTCCTGCAATAGGACAACATCCACCCTCTCTTTTTAAGACTAAAAAGTATTTTTTTCCTCTCTTCTGGCCAATGTCTCCCCTTAATGCTCCAGGTAGACCATTTAAGCACATCATTACCCAGAACACACTGTGACAACATTTGAACTCGAGAGAGGAAGAACTCGAATTACTGATCATTAATAAACAAAGTCTCATAGAGCTTAAAAGCTACACAAACTAAGGCTACTACAACTGCCAACTCTCAAAACTTACAAAAACTAAGCATTTTAAGTAAATGGCTGGGATGGAGTGGGTTAGGGAACCACTTTGCCCGTGCTGTGATGCAGAGCCCAAGAAAGCAGACCTTCCAGATCGCCACCATCTTGGATTTCCCCTTAACATTTTATCGATATTATCATTTCATTTTGCATTATATTCCTGGATGTGCTGGAGCAGTGTGATGTTTTTTTACCACCGTCAGCATTTCCCCAACACTGCACTTTTCTGCCATTCCCCGATAATCCTTGACTCCGTTATTCTTTATGAACTTTCTGACTGTGCCTCAAACTTTTTCAATATCACTGTCTCCAATGCTCTGCAGGGAAGAGAGTTCCAAATACTCTCACCATTGAGAAAACAAAAAATAACTTCATCTGTGTGAGAGATTATTTTTGTCTTCTTATCCGAGAAAGGATATAATTAAATTGGAAGCAGTTCGGAGATATTTCACTTCAGGTATTCCAGGAATGATGGTCTTATGTTATGAAGACTTTAACAGGTTCCTCTTGGAATGAGAGGCGATGTTATTGTAACAT
>NW_025120625.1:0-1050 GCF_004010195.1 Chiloscyllium plagiosum
TGTTATTTCATCTTGTCAAATATTTACCAGATTTATGGAACAGATTGATTGTCCGTTGCCTTTCTGTCTGCTTGGAATTAAGTTATTAAGCGTTTCACGAATGAATCACAGCGTTATTCGTTTCACGGAGAAACATAGAAACTATGAGCAGGAATAAATCATTCAACCATTCGACACTGCTACACCATTCAATGTGACCGTGGCTGATAGTTCAAAACCATTTCTGTTACTGCTTTATCCCTGTACACTTTGATCAGTTGACCTCCAATAACCATTTCTAAATACTTTTAAATAAAAAAAAAATCAATGTTTTCTCCTTGACTGCTTTCAGTGGCAGATAATTCCACAGTCTCCCCACTCACTTGGTCAGGAAGGTTTTTGTGCGTCAGTCCGAAACGGCCTACCTTGTTGGCCTTAGACTGAGACCCCAGATGGTGCAGAAGTCCTCGAGTTATCGATAAAGTGCTTGTCTGCTTTGAATCAACATCGTCTTATTAGAATTAATTAGGTTCAGGACACTGAGAACCCTCAAGCCTCGTTCTGGTCTCCAAAGAGGTCATGACCTGATTTTCTGAGAAAACGCACCATCTGCCCCAAAATGACCGAGTCACCGTGAACATAACCAAAACTATCACATCTTTCTTCATAGAACAGTCCCACCAACTCAGGAATCAGTTTGGTACATTTTTCATGAACTGACTCCATGAACATTCTTCCTCAGATGAGGAGGTCCAAACAGGTGAAATAAAGAAGATAACATTATGCTATATTATATTACCTAGTCTTACATTATGTCATGTCATATTACATTATACGATTTTATATCATTATATTATATCAGGGCGAGTCTTGAGAACGTTTGGCAACTCAGGTTGACTTTCAGGATGTAGGTTTGCTCGCTGAGTTGGACAGTTCTTTTCAGACGTTTCGTTACCATGCTAGGTAACATCTTCAGTGAGCCTCCGAATGAAGAATCATTCAGAGGCTCACGAAAGATATTACCTCGTATGGTGATGTAACGTCTCAAAATGCACCTTGCAGCTCAGCGTG
>NW_025120626.1:0-1050 GCF_004010195.1 Chiloscyllium plagiosum
ACCTACATCCTAAACCTCAACCTGAGCTACAAACTTTCACAAAGCTTGCATATAACAAACTGGTTAATTAAATATAACCAGGAGATTTAGAGTTTTCTCATTTTCAGGAACTGACTGCGTGGTGGATGGTTAAAACTTTTAAAACCAGAGTATTTAGAGTCCCCTCAATTTAGGGCACTAACTTTCTATTGGCTCGTTAAATAAATATGTTAAACCACGGGTTTCAGATTCTCCTCAGTCGAGAGCACTGAATCTGTGCTGGATGGTTAAATAATTACACATAACTAGAAGATTTAGATTCTCCTCATTTTAGGTTAAAATTGTATGGTGGCTGGTTAAATTTTTTATAATGATAATATTTAGAGTCTCCTCAGTTTAGGGCACTGACTGTGTGTTGGCTGGTTTAATATATATAACCAGGAGATATAGAGTCTCTAGTTTAGAGCACTGACTTTCTGCTGGTGAGTTAAATAAATATATGTAACCAGGACATTGACATTCTGTTCATTTTAGGGCACTGACTCTGTGCTGGCTGGTTATATGTAACTAGGACATTTAGAGTCTCCTCAGTTAAGGGCACTGATTCTGTGATGTCTGTTTAAATGTTTATAACCAGAATTTCTATAGACTCCTCAGATTATGGCACTGACTGTGGGCTGGCAGATTAAATAAATTTATATATCTAGTAAATTTACAGTTTCCTCAGTTTAGGGCTCAGACTATGTGCTGTATAGATAAATACGTATATATAAACAGGAGATTTAGAGTCTCCTCAGTTAAGGGCATTGACTCTCAGCTGCCTTGTTAAATAAATGACAGCCAGACCACTAAGACCCCTCGGAATCCTAGTAGCACACAAACCCACCAACAAACAAAAACTAACAAACTTAAAAGACCCAGTACAACCCATGGACAAAACCAACGTCGTCTAAAAAATCCCATACAAGGACTGCCACAAACACTACGTTGGATAAACAGGAAGAAAGTTAGCCACTAGGATACACAAACACCAACTTGCCACAAAAAGACACGACCCTCTCTCACTCGTAG
>NW_025120627.1:0-1050 GCF_004010195.1 Chiloscyllium plagiosum
TGCAAGGTTACTATCGCTCTTATGCTCACATCCAAATCATTTATATAAGTGATGAAAAATAGTGGACCCAGCACCGATCTTTATGGCACTCCAGTGGTCACAGGCCTCCAGCCTGAAAACAACCCTCCACCACCACCCTCTGTCTTCTACCTTGAGCCAGTTCTGTATCGACATGGCTAGCTCTCCCTGGATTCCATGAGATCTAACCTTGCTAACCAGTCTCCCATGGGGGACCTTGTCAAACACCTTACTGAAGCCCATATAGATCACATCTACCACTCTGCCCTCATCAATCCTCTTTGTTACTTCAAAAAACTCAATCAAGTTTGTGAGACATGATTTCCCCCGCACAAAGCCATGCTGACTATCCCTAATCAGTCCTTGCCTTTCCAAATCCATGTACATCCTGTCCCTCAGGATTCCCTCTAACAACCTGCCCACCGCTGACATCAGGCTCACTGGTCTATAGTTCCCTGGCTTGTCCTTACCACCCTTAAACAGTGACATCACGTTAGCCAACCTCCAGTCTTCTGTCACCTCATTTGTGACTATTGATGGTACAAATATCTCAGTAAGAGGCCCAGCAATCACTTCCCTAGCTTCCCGCAGAGTGCGAGGGTGCACCTGATCAGGTCCTGGGGATGTATCCACTTTTATGCCTGTTAAGACATCTAGCACTTCCTCCTCTGTAATATGGACATTTTGCAAGATATCACCATCTATTTCCTACATTCTAGATTTTCCACAGTAATACTGATGCAAAATACTTGTTTAGTGTCTTCACCCATCTCCTGTGGCTCCACACAAAGGCTGCCTTGCTGATCTTTGAGGGGCCCTATTCTTTCCCTAGTTACCCTTTTGACCTTTAATGTATTTGTAAAAACCGTTTGGGTTCTCCTTTAACTTTATTCTCCAAAGCTATCTCATGTCCCCTTTTTGCCCTCCTGATTTCCCCCTTAGGTACACTCCTCCTGCCTTTATACTCTTCTAAGGATTCACTTGATCTATCCTGTCTATGATTTGGAGATGCCGGTGTTGGACTGTGGTGTA
>NW_025120628.1:0-1050 GCF_004010195.1 Chiloscyllium plagiosum
CCGATATACCCACATACCGAGATATCCACACACTGATACACCCACACACTGATATGCCCACACCGATATACCCACACACCGATATACCACACACATTGATATACCCACACACCGAGATACCCACACACTGATATACCCACACACTGATATACCCACACACCGATATACCCATATACCGATATACCCACACACCGAAATACCCGCACACTGATATACTCACACACTGATATACTCACACTGATATACTCACACACCGATGTATCCACACATTGATATGCACACACTGATATACCCACACACCGATATACCCACACACCGATATACACCACGCACTGATATACCCACACTCCGAGATACCCAAACACCGATATACCCACACACCGAGATACCCACACACTGATATACCCACACACTGATATAGTCACATGCTGATATACCCTCACTCTGATATACCCACACAGTGATATAGTCACACACCGATATGCCCACACTCAGATATGCCCACACAGATATACCGACCCACACACTGAGATACCCACACACTGATATACCCACACACTGATATAGTCACATGCCGATATACCCTCACTCTGATATACCCACACAGTGATATAGTCACACACCGATATGCCCACACTCAGATATGCCCACACAGATATACCGACACTGATATACCCACACACCGATATACCCCACACACACACAGATATACCGACACTGATATACCCACACACCGATATACCCCACACACCGATATACCCAGACACTGATATACCCACACATCGCTATATCCACATTCTGATATACTCCACACGCTGTTATACCCACACACTGATATACCTCATACACCGATATACCCACACACTGATATACCCACTGACTGATATACCCACACACTGATATACCCACACTGATATACCCACACACCGATATACCCACACACCGATATACCGACACACTGATAAACCCACACACTGATATGCCCACACCGATATGCCCACACATCAATATACCCACACACTGATATTCCCACACACTGATATACCCACA
>NW_025120629.1:0-1050 GCF_004010195.1 Chiloscyllium plagiosum
TGTTGTAGGGGTAAGTTAGCACAGTTGGCTGGACGGCTGGTGTGAGATGTAGAGAGGCAAAGTGGTACTTTGTTTAAACTCACCATCAGTTGTCTCGCTATCCTTCTCCAAGACAGAATAACCATTTGAATAGGGCAATTCCTTCTGTGTCCCTCTGTCACAATCCTGGAACATCCCTCTCCCCCCATTCCCTTCACACCACTGACCAATTGTTCCCACATCATCAGGACTGTAGTGGCACAGGAAAGCAGCTACTGCCATAATCTCAAGGGCAGTAAGTTCTGACCCAGCCATCGGAGTCAAAGTCCCCTTGATTAATTCTGAAACACATCTGAACAAAACATGTTGACAGACAAGCTTTTGGCTGCCAGAAACTTCAGACAGTTTATTTCAGATTCTGTGTGTGTTTGTGTGTGTATTGCATAGAGTTCTGGTCGCCATATTTCAGAAAGGATGTGGAAGCATTGGAAAAGATGCAGGGGCGATTTACCAGGATGTTGCCTGGTCTGGAGGGATGGTCTTATGGTCTTATGAGGCTGAAAGACTTGAGTCTATTCTCATCGGAAAGAAGAAGGCTAAGAGGGGATTTGAAAAAGACATTCAAGATGATGAGAGGATCAGATAGGGTAGACAGTGAAAGTCTTTTTCCTAGGATGGTGACATCAGCTTGTATGAGGGGGCATAACTACAAATTGAGGG
The DNA here is from genome assembly GCF_004010195.1 of Chiloscyllium plagiosum. NCBI lineage: Eukaryota > Metazoa > Chordata > Chondrichthyes > Orectolobiformes > Hemiscylliidae > Chiloscyllium > Chiloscyllium plagiosum. Next base: position 700 of record NW_025120629.1, read on the forward strand.
GTGATAGATTTAAGACAGGTGTCAGAGGCAGGTTCTTTACTCAGAGAGTGGTAAGGGTGTGGAATGTCCTGCCTGCCAATGTAGTTAACTCAGCCACATTAGGGAGATTTAAACAATCCTTGGATAAGCACATGGATGATGATGGGATAGTGTAGGGGGACGAGCTGAGAATAGTTCACAGGTCGGCGCAACATCGAGGGCCGAAGGGCCTGTTCTGCACTGTATTGTTCGATGTTCTAACTATTTAGTTAACCAAATTGTTTCCCTGGGGTTTGAGTTTAGAACTAGAATTAAATTCTATTGTCACGTGTGTTCACATATCGGAACACATGAGGACAGTGAAAAGTGCAC
>NW_025120630.1:0-1050 GCF_004010195.1 Chiloscyllium plagiosum
AGGATTCGAAGCTGCGCAGGGAGCCCCCAATTAGATTGCAATTGCAACGCCTTAACCTCTCGGCTATCACAGCTGACATGAAACCTGACGTCTTCATAGAAGAACAAACGAATGCATTAAATATATAAGTTTTTGGAAGAAAAAAATAGAAGGACATATTGTCAAGACGCAACGGTTTCGCCAAATCCTTTGCATAGATCCAGGCAAAGGTCACCTATTAGGTTGACAGGCTTTCATCACAACCTGGATTCTGACACAGCTGAACTTGCATGAATGCTTCTTCGCACAGTTATGGAGTCACGGAATTTACACCACACGAAAAGAAGTCCTTTGCTTCATTTTGTCCGCACTTCCGAACGATTTTGACTCAATTGTACTGCACCTGGTGCTGAAGCAGATATGCTGCTGAGTTTCAATATTCAGCGAAATGTAGTATCAGAAATATCCATGCTAAGTACTTAAAGACCGGCGCACATTCGTGAAAAGATATAGGAATTACAAAGAATGCAGAACTGATTTATAGGTATGGGTTCAGAAGACAAAAACTCTTACAATTTGACAGCAGCTAAAGAACGTGTGAGTATAAGAGAGGAAGATTGACCGAAGATTGGGAACTGGAAACCGTTTTGATGAAATCAGTTCAATTCTTTTTGCTGTTGCTCTCGAGACATCAAGTCATAGAACAATGCAACACGGAATACGGCCCTTTGGTCCAACCTGACCTTGCTGGATAGATATCCTAATTTAATCTGGTCCTATTTGCCAACACTGAGCCCACATCACTCTAAACCGTTGTTACCCATACACCTACCCAGATGACATTAAACGTTGCAGTTGTACCAGTCCCCGCCACTTTCTCTGACAGCTCCTTCAAGACACACGAGAAACAGTTGCCACTCAGGTCCCTTTTAAATATTTAAGCCTATGCTTTCTGTTTTTCGGCTCCCTCACAAGGGGAAGAATACTTTGGCCAGTCACCCCATCCATGTCCCTCATGATTTAATAAATAGCAACTTTTTGACTTTAACATACTTGTCAGGTGGGAAAGGT
>NW_025120631.1:0-1050 GCF_004010195.1 Chiloscyllium plagiosum
TGGGAATGTGCAGAAAAATGAGCGTAATGGTGGAGGCTGGTCATTTGTTTTACAGCAGGAACAGCGGGCGCGAGGATAGTGAGCTGCCAGCAAAGAATGTGAAGTCTTTAAATATTTACCTCCTTTTGTCTTCCTTTTGTAACAGCAGTGAGTGAGAACCACGGGGCTGCCGGGGAAGTAAATGAAAACTTTAATACTTACCTCGTGAATAGGAGGAGTGCATGGCGAGCAAAAGTGGACAAGAGAATGCCGATTACGTGAAGTAATATATTTTGGGGGTTGCATTTCCCGAAACGCTAATTAGGTAGTGTCCCCCACTCATCCTGCTCTTTTAACATGATAAATCAATTATCTGTGCGCCATATTGCCAAGTTGTATTTTTTTTTTGCCAATAGTTTCTTTCGAAATTTGGAACGGTTGTGATGGAGTTTAGGGCGGTTGACTGCTTTTACTGTCGAATGTGAGAGGTAAGCGTCAACTCTAGTGCCCTGCTGACTTCATCTGCTGGAAGTACACCCAGTTTTAGCTCCTCGAAAACCACGTTCAGGATTTGTAGATGGAGCTGTATGAGCTTTGGTTCAATCAGGAGGGTCAGAGGGTAGTTGAGAGAAGTTACATGGAGGTACTTACAACTCCGGTTCAGGAGGAAGTTAGACAGTTTACACTTATGGGATGGAAAATGATCAGGCAGCCAGTGCAGGGATCCCCTGTGGCCGTTCCCTCAATAACAAGTATACCCTTTTAGATATTGCTGGGGGGACGAATTCCCGGGGACAAGTCATAAGGAATAGATCTCGGGCACAGAGTCTCTCCGTGTTGCTCAGAAGGGAAGGGTGCATAGGAGCAGAGCGTTCGTCATTGGTGATTCCAGAGTGAGGGGGACAGATAGGAATCTCCAGGTGAACGAGAGAGACTCATAGTTGCTGTGTTGCCGCACTGGTTCTAGGGTTTGCGATGTCTCGGATCGTGTATTCGGAATCATTAATGGGAAGGAGGAGCACTCCAAGTCTTTGTCTGTGTAGACATCAATGGCTCAAGTCGGAAAATTAA
>NW_025120632.1:0-1050 GCF_004010195.1 Chiloscyllium plagiosum
TGCTGTCAAACGCTGAGTCACCATGTTGTTAAACACTGAGTCACCGTGTTGTCAAACACTGAGTCACCGTGCTGTCAAACGCTGAGTCCCCGTGTTGTTAAACACTGAGTCACCGTGTTGTCAAACACTGAGTCACCGTGCTGAAAAACACTGTGTCACCGTGCTGTCAAATGCTGAGTCACCGTGCTGTCAAACGCTGAGTCACCGTGCTGTCAAACCCTGAGTCACCGTGTTGTCAAACACTGAGTCACCGTGCTGAAAAACACTGAGTCACCGTGCTGTCAAACACTGAGTCACCGTGCTGCCAAGCAGTGAGTCACCGTGCTGTCAAACACTGTATCACCGTGCTGTCAAACACTGAGTCACCGTGCTGGCAAACACTGTGTCACCATGCTGTCAAACACTGAGTCATCGTGCTGTCAAACTCTGAGTCACCGTGCTGTCAAACGCTGAGTCACCGTGTTGTTAAACACTGAGTCACCGTGTTGTCAAACACTGAGTCACCGTGCTGTCAAACACTGAGTCACGGTAGCTGCAAAACACTGAGTCACGGTAGCTGCAAAACACTGAGCTACCGTGCTGCCAAACACTGAGTCACCGTGCTGTCAAACACTAAGCTACGGTGCTGTCAAACACTGAGTCACCGTGCTGCCAAACAGAGTTACTGTGCTGTCAAACACTGAGTCACCGTGCTGCCAAACACTGAGCTACCGTGCTGTCAAACACCAAGTCACCGTTCTGCCAAGCACTGAGTCACCGTGCTGCCAAACTCTGAGTCACCGTGCTGTCAAACACTGAGTCACCGTGCTGTCAAACACTGTGTCACCGTGCTGTCAAACACTGAGTATCCGTGCTGTCAAACACTGTGTCACCGTGCTGTCAAACACTGAGTATCCGTGCTGTCAAACACTGAGTCACCGTGCTGTCAAGCTCTGAGTCACCGTGCTGTCAAACACTGAGTCACCGTGCTGTCAAACATTGTGTCACCGTGCTGTCAAAGATTGTGTCACCGTGCTATCAAACATTGTGTCACCGTGCTGCCACACACTG
>NW_025120633.1:0-1050 GCF_004010195.1 Chiloscyllium plagiosum
TGGATATGTGGCCCTATTGAATGTGAAAACTAATATCATTGGGATATTTTCCATACGTCCACGACAAGACCAGTATTATGATTCTTGTGATTAAGTGGGTTTTGTTGGAAATTCATGCCGAAGTTTAATAGGATGGCTTCTCCACTCACTGAAGAACTGAAGAAATGTGTGAAGATTCACTGGACAGCAAACTGCAAGACAGCCTAAAAGCTGTGTTAGCCACTGACGCTCGACTCACCACATTTAATTACGCAAAATTATTCAAGGTAGTTATGAATGTGAGTGAGGTGGCTTCCAGTGTTACTACTCTTACAAGAAGACAAAGAGAAGGCAGAAAGAGCTGTTGGACATTTCTCCAGGAAATTGGATATTCATTTATGAATGTCATAAATGTCTCCTCGACACTGAGGAGACAGGACGCCAAGTTGTGAAACGTTTTAAAAACCATCTCGACCACACACGCGCCCAACAACCACACTGCACTGTGGCCGACCACTTCAACTCCCCCTCCCCATCGGCAGAGGACATGCAAGTCCTGCACCTCGTCCACCACCAAATCCAAGCCACCAGAGGCTGAAGGTAGGAGCCCCTCATCTTACACTTGAACCCTCCAACCACAAAAAATCAATGTCGATTTCACCAGTATCCTCATCTACCCCCACCTTACCTTAGATGCAACCTTCCAACTCAACAACGCTCTCATGAAGTGTCCGACCTATCATTCTTCATTCCCACAAATCCACTCCACCTTTCACACCAACCTGTCAACATCAGCATCACCTTCATCTACCGATCGCCTTCCAAATACCTTCTCCCTCGTCCCAACACCCTTCTCTTGATCTCTCAGCCCGATACCCTTCTCCATTACTGATAAACCATTTATGCCGAAAACGTCGTGTCTCCTGCTCCTCCAATGCTGCTCGACCTGCTTTGCTTTGCAAGCGCCACACGTCCTCACAGTAATGGGTCTGAGACGATCATATGTACTGATCATAATACGTGAAAAGTTTTGGAGATATGTAAGAGCAAAAATCCAATATATTTCAAAGG
>NW_025120634.1:0-1050 GCF_004010195.1 Chiloscyllium plagiosum
ACTGACATGGACCAGGGATTATTGAAACATTAGGCTCAGGGAAAGGGCACAGGGCAGCATTGAGGAAAAGAAACTTTATTTTCAAAAACACCAGTTTTTTTTATCGAATTGCACATCATTTATTTCACTTGTTCATTCGGCTCAATCGAGACCAATGAGTGTAATTATACAATTTACATTATAGCAGGGATGTAATAGAACGAGAAACGATGCAGGGGAGACTTGATAAGATATTGTCTGGGCTGAAGAAGTGAGATTGGACAAACTAGAGCTGTTTTTCTTAGAGCAGAGGAGATTGATGGGGGCATGATTAAGATGTAAAAAGTACTGAGGGATATGGATAGAATAGACTGAAGTACATGTTATACTTTGATGGAGACTTCGACCACAGTTGGCCATCGATTTAAGGTCAGAGGCGTGGAAAAACGTTTTCAAACAGTGGGTGTTTGAAATCTGGAATACAGTGTATGCAAGGATCGAAGAGGCAGAAATCCCCATAACTTTCCGAAATGTTCGGATGTGAATTTGTGATGCCAAGTCATACAAGGCTATGGGTAAAGTTATTTGAAATGGAGCTTGGACAGTTCAGTGATTGCTATTGAGCAATACAGATACTCCGTTCCAAGGACGGGTTATTAACACCTGTCCTTCCATTCTCGAAGGGACATGTCACAGGAAGAACTGGTCTGTCTGAATCAATGTGTGGGAGTACTGCTGCTCTCGGGGAGACAGAGTGACAGTGATCGTGCAAACACGTGACTTCTGCAAGCTGTGCCTACTGTCAGTGTTTGAATGAAAATCATTAAATACTTTTGCTCCGGAGTGAACTGTTTATAGCATGTACCACAGGAAGATATACATTCGGCCCTTTCCCCACTAGCCCATACCACTGAATACCGGCACAATGCAGGAAACTTTCTCTCTGTACGCCATCATCCAATCCTTCTTGACTTCCAGCACTTCCCCATATGGCACCATTCCACGCAATCCAAGAAGGTGCATGCTGATCGTTTATGGTGTCTCTCCTCACTGTGTAAGTTTCAGTGATTT
>NW_025120635.1:0-1050 GCF_004010195.1 Chiloscyllium plagiosum
AAATCTTCCAGAAATACTATGGGACAGACGGACCGGTGAAAATAAGAAACTCTGCTGAATTAGATTTAATAAGGAGAACTTAATCAAAAAAACTAATTAAATTGAAGGTTGGCAAGTTGTGCACTAAATGAGTTCCATCCCAGTGTTTTCAGGGAAGTGGCATTACAGCTAGTGTAAGAGTTATAGAGCCATACAAGACAGAAACAGGCCCTTCGCTCCAAACAGTCCATGCTGACTATTCCAATTTCAAACTAACTTAGTCCCACCTGCCCGCGCTTGGCCCATATTCCTTCAAACCTTTCCTATTCAAACCTACTTATCCAAATGTCTTTTAAATGTTGTAATGACAAGAAAAAAGTATTGATTACCCTTCAAAATTCTTTAGACTCTGGAAATTCTGGTTCGTGCAGACTGGAAAGTAGCTATTGTAATCCTAAATATTTAAAACCGGAGTGGGAGGGGAAACAAAAAATATATAAACGGGTACGTTGATGTCACGCCTGAGGAAAATATTAGAACCTACTGTGAGAAAGTTTATAACTCGACACTTGGGAAATCACGGTGTGACTTGGCAGAGTCAGCTTAGATTTAGAAACCGGAATCATCGTTGAGAAACCTGTGGAGTTTGTGTTAGTTGATGCATCCACAAAAGAGAACCAGTTAGAGTGGTGTATTTGAACTTGCAGTATGTTTTTTTACATCGTTGCTCACAAGTAAACGAAGGAAGTTAGAGAACATTGATAAGGTGTGGACGGGGGCAGCTGGATATGCCACATGGATTGAGAATTGGTCAGTGGAAGCAATACTGAGCTTCTTGTACTGTTATAGACCGAAGGCAGTTACTCATGGAATATCACATGTTTCAGTGTTTGAACCACAACAATTTGCAAGACATAGAAATGATTTGGATGTGAGAAATAAGCAGCATGCATCTCATTTTGTATTGATTAAATGGTACAAGGTTGAGAAGTGTTGTTTTCCAAAAGGACCTGAATGTCCTTGATCATGAGTCACCAGAAATAGCACATCCAAGGGTGTTAAGTATTGAGC
>NW_025120636.1:0-1050 GCF_004010195.1 Chiloscyllium plagiosum
ATTGAATGAATGATTGAAGTTTCTCTCAGGGAAAGAACGAACACAGTTTGTTTCTTTCAATGAATGAGTTCAACTTGAGGCATTGAATGAAGAGTGAAGCGCTGCTCATTGAATTAACACGAACACCTTGTTTCATTGGATCAATGAATAAAGGTTGGTTCATTTAATGAACGATTGAAGTTCGAATCAACAAACGAATGAATACATTTACTATCTTTCAATGAATGTTTCATTGAATCAATAAATAACGTCTGATACATTGAATGAATGATTGAAGTTTCTTTCAGGGAATGAACGAACACAGTTTGTTTCTTTCAATGAATGAGTTAAGCTTGAGGCATTGAATGAAGAGTGAAGCTCTGCTCATTGAATTAACACGAACAGCTTGTTTCCTTGGATCAATGAATAACGGTTGGTTCATTTAATGAATGATTGAATTTAGAATCAACAAACGAAAGAATCCATTTACTTTCTTGCAACGAATGAGTAAAGGTTGACGTATTGAATAAATGAGAAACTGTGTTGTAATTGAATTAATTCGTGCAGTTTATTTAATTGAATCAATGTATAACGTTTGTTTCATTGAATGAATGAATACAGTTTGTTCGGTTGAAGGAATGTATTAAGCTTGAGACATTAAATGAATGAGAGAAGCTTTACTGCACTTGCAGTTTGTTGCATTGCATCAGTTTATAACGTTTGATTTTTTGAATGAATGAAAACAGTTTGTTTCATTGAATGAATGCGTTAAGCTCGAGACATTGAATGACTGAGAAAAGCTCTAATCATTGAATCATCAGGAGCAGTTGTTTCAATGAATCAATGAATAATGTTGGTTTCATTGAATGAATGATTGAAGATTCTTTCAACCAATGAACATGTTGTTTCTTTAAATGAATGAGAAACTGTGTTGTAATTGAATTAATTCGTGCAGTTTATTTAATTGAATCAATGTATAACGTTTGTTTCATTGAATGAATGAATACAGTTTGTTCGGTTGAATGGCATTGAATGAAGGTTTTGTGCTCTGCTCATTGAATTATCAGGAGC
>NW_025120637.1:0-1050 GCF_004010195.1 Chiloscyllium plagiosum
ACCCTAACCCCTGGATTAATCCGGCCCATCCCACGCTCTCAGACACTGTGTTCCAAACCCTAACCCTTGGATGAATCCGGCCTAACCCACATTCTCAGGTACTGTGTTCCAGACACTAACCCCTGGATTGACCCGGCCTATCCCACAGTCTCAGACACTGTGTTCCAGACCCTAACCCCTGGATTAATCCGACCAATCCCACGCTCTCAGGCACTGTGTTCCAGACCGTAACACCTGGATTAATCCAGCCAATCCCATAAACTCAGGCACTGTGTTCCAAACACTAACCCCAGGATTAATCCAGCCAAACCACACCCTCAGTCACTGTTTTACAGACACTAAACCCTGGATTATTTCAGCCTATCCAACACTCTCAGACACTGTGTTCCAGACACTAACCCCTGCATTAATCCGGCCTATCCCACACTCTCAGACACTGTGTTCCAGACCCTAACCCCTGCATTAATCCGGCCTATCCCACTCTCTCAGATACTGTGTTCCAGACCCTAAATTCTTGAATTAATCTGGTCTTTCCCACGCTGTCAGGCACTTTGTTCCACACCCTAACCCCTGGATTATTCCAGCCTCACCCACATTCTCAGGCACTGTGTTCCAGACCCTAACCCCTGGATTAATCCTACCAATGCCACACTCTCAAGCACTGCGTCCAGACCAAAACCCCTGGAATGACCGGGCCAATCCCACGCTCTCAGGCACTGTATTCCAGACCATAACCCCTGGATTAATCCTACCAATCCCACACTCTCAGGCACTGCGTTCCAGACCCTAATCCCTGGATTAATCTGGCCAATCCCACGCTCTCAGGCACTGTGTTCCAGACCATAACCCCTGGATTAATCCTACCAATCCCACACTCTCAGGCACTGCATTCCAGACCCTAACACTTGGATTAATCCGCCCTATCACGCACTATCAGGCACTGCATTCCAGACTCTAACCCCTGGATTGACCCGGCATATCCCACAGTCTCAGACACTGTGTTCCACACCCTAACCTCTGGATTACTCCAGCCAATACCACACTCTCAGA
>NW_025120638.1:0-1050 GCF_004010195.1 Chiloscyllium plagiosum
GGTGTGTCCTATGTGCTGCTCCATGTTGGATAGTGATTTCAGCAGCTTTGACTCACGTCTTTGAATCTGCGCCTGTCCACTAAACTTCTGACTTCTGTGTTTGTCCCTTTGAACTGATATGCAAGACTGAATGGCCTTGGACGTTTCTGTTTGTCAAGGGATGTGTGAATGGGATGTTAGTATTTTGGAATAGTTCATTAGTAGAAGGTACTGTATCTATTATTCTGTAACGATTTCCAGTAGTTAAGTTATTCTATATTCATCTTCTTTTTGTATATGTTATTATTAGAGTTTTTAAAATAAATTGTGTGTTGCTTTAGGCTGTGCGGTTTGACCAGCCACATCACATCTGTAACACTCATTTCGCATCTACCTTTACTATAAGACAAGGTTAGTATCCAGGCTCCCATCTTAAAGTATTTTAAAACAGTCTGGTCTGGTCCATAGCAAACTTTGCACTCTTGTCTGGTTTGAAATCGACAAGACCAAATTGGGTTCAGAATTAGAATGCCTACAGTATGGAAACAGGCCATTTGGCCTAACAAGTCCACACCAACCCTCTGTGAGAAAAGGAGATATAATTTCAGCTGTGCCTTGGCATTTACATTTTGGTTGAAACACCATCAGAATTTTTGGAAATGGCTGGAATTCAATTGTAGATGAGGCAGGAATTGAAACAGTTTGAAATATGATTAAAAGTAGAATTAAAAGAAAAGTAGAGGACTAAGGAAGATAGAAAAATAAAGAAGAAAAGTAGAAAGAGGGAGAGAGTTTCAACTTCAAAAGTTAACTTAACGAGAGGAAAGTCGACTTAAAAGACAGAGATGAAGGTAGATGGTACGCTGACACGGGAGGATAGTGAGGTGGAGCAAATCTATGGCAGCTAAAGGTCTGATGTGGATCCTGTTTAAAACATCCAGTCATTGTCTACATTTGATGAGAGGGATGTAAAAGCCTTTTTAATTTCATTTGAGAAAATGGTTATACGAATGCACTGACCAGTGACCATATGAATTCAGTTGATCCAAACAAAGCTGGTAGGTATAAGGA
>NW_025120639.1:0-1050 GCF_004010195.1 Chiloscyllium plagiosum
TCAGGTCTGTGTGGATTCATCACATTTGGTTTATTGAATTACACTGCCAAGAGAATTTCATTATTTAACATAATAAAGGTACTCACCTCAACTATAGGATGTTGAGTTTCTGTGCTTTGCCTTCGAGATAAACTATGAAGATCGTTAATTGTTTTCCATCTTAACTGGCTATTATCTGTCGTCTGTTACATGAGGGTTTCAAATCCTGCAGACACACTCTGCACGCTAAAGAACTTTGAATAGATATATTACTGATCACCCGAAACGAAGGAAGAGCATTCTTTCTGTGTACAAAACACCAATCACTATTTCCTTCCACTAACCTGTGACAGCACTCCACCTAAACCCATTAAATGATCCAATGCAGCTGACTACTTTCTTCCCCAGTACAATTACTCACTGGGCTGAAGAGTGACACATGGAGTTTAATATTGATAAATGAAAGTTATCACAAGTTGATACAACAATCAAGGAGAGGGCATATGCAATTAAATGTCAGGCTATTGGTCGTGTTGGAGAACAGATAGATCTGGGTATTCTGGTATATTTCTTTGAAATTGCACCATGCATCGGCAGGGTGGTTATGAAGGAGATTGGCTTGCTGACCTTCATTGCTCAGACCTTTGAGTACAGGAGCTGAAACATTGTCCTCAGGGTGTGCAGGACTTTTGTGAGGTCTCTCTTGAAGTACTAAGTGCAGTTCAGATCACCCAGTCACATTGACGATAGTATTAAACTGGAGACGGTTCAGAAAAGAGTTACTGGGTTGTTGCTGGGAATGGAGTGTTTAAATTATAAGGACAGACTCGATGGACTGTGACCTCTTCCACTGCAGCGTAGAAGTATGAACTTTATACAGGTTTGTAAAACAATGGGAGGTATAGATAATGTTTAATGACAGGTGACCTTTCCTTCGGGTGGTGGATTTCAAGACCAGGGTGCAATTTTAAGATGAGAGGAGCAAGTTTTACAGAAGCCATAGTGTCATAGAGATGTCCAGCAGAGAAACAGACCCTGCTATCCAACTCGTCCCAACTGACCAGATATCCT
>NW_025120640.1:0-1050 GCF_004010195.1 Chiloscyllium plagiosum
CAAAGGAAAGTCGCTCAAGGCGACACTGAACAAAAACAGAGGAGGGTTTCGATTCATCAATCACTGGGTTAGGGGGCCAGCACGCTCCCGCTGCGCCACGCGGCTCCAACGCACTGCGGTGCTTCCCACGGGTCCCTTCAGCCTTTCGTCTGGCGCGTGGCATGCACGTTCGAGACTGATGTCAAAGATCTCCACTGCTGTCGTCTTATAGGCTGTTGCGCAGTCGTATGGAGGCTGTGTAAATATAAACTCTTTCTAACTTCTCACATTCTATTGGTCGAACTGTGATTTCACTCTGAATCATGTGCCATAGCGCAGACAGACGCCATGCGGCCCAGCTTCGCTCTGCTGGGTCGACACAGTAAGTAAACGTGGGTCACTATTCGTATCATTCTCTTGCCTTCTCCATGTAATTCTGCACATTGTTACTTTAAACATGACCACCGAAATCCCGTTTGCGTCTAATGAATCTGCCTCTTTGTCAGTGTCAGTTAGGGATTTACTGACCCCAACCACTCACTGTACGAAAGCGTGCTTCCTAATGTCACTTTTGGTTCTTTTCCTCATGACTTTAAAACTCTGCCGAATCGTTGCCGATCCTTTCAGGCGTGGGAGCATTTTGACTACGTTACTTTCTCTGTCTAGACTTCGCATGACTTGGAAGCTTCAATCGGGCCAGATTTCAAACTTCTGTTCTCCGAAGAGAGCTGTCCTAAATTTCCAATCGACCCTCATCGCTGACATCCCTCAAACACCGCACCACTCACGTCAACCTATTTAACGCTATCTCCAATCATTTCACTTCGCTGCTTTCTGTCCCATTGGTACTCCAGGGAGCCCAACCTCGTTTAACGAAGGTGCTTTTTGAGAAAATTAAATAGGTACTTTTACACAAGCCATGAAACGCGGGCTCGTCCGGGATTTGAACCCGGGATCTCTCGCAAATCTGCGTCGACGAAGACCCAAAGCGAGAATCATACCCCTAGACCAACGACCCACACCGCAGGCACGCCTGCACCCCCGCTCTACCTCTTGAACCAGCTGAGTCTT
>NW_025120641.1:0-1050 GCF_004010195.1 Chiloscyllium plagiosum
TGAATCTCAGTCAGTGACAGGGATTGAATCTCAATCAGTGTTTGGAATTGATCATCAGTCAGTGACTGGTATTGAATCGCAGTCAGCGACAGGGATTGTATCTCAGTCAGTGACAGGGATTGAATCTCAGTCAGTGACAGGGATTGAACCTCAGTCAGTTACAGGGATTGATTCTCAGTCAGTTACAGGGATTGAATCTCAGTCAGTGACAGAGATTGAATCTCAGTTAGTGACAGGGATTGAATCTCAATCAGTGCTGGGATTGATCATCAGTCAGTGACTGGGATTGAATCGCAGTCAGTGACAGGGATTGAATCTCAGTCAGTGACAGGGATTGAAACTTAGTCAGTGACAGGGATTGAATCTCAATCAGTGACAGGGATTGACGCTCAGAAAGTGACAGGAATGGAATCTTAGTCAGTGACAGGCATATAATCGCAGTCAGTGACTGGGATTGAAGCTCAGTCAGTGACTGGGATTGAATCACAGTCAGTGACCGGTATTGACCCTCAGTCAGTGACGGGGATTGAATCTCAGTCAGTTACAGGGATGGAATCTCAGTTAGTTACAGGGATTGAATCTCAGTCATTGACAGGAATTGAATCGCAGTCAGTGACAGGGATTCAATCTCAGTCAGTGACAGGGATTGAACCTCAGTCTGTGACAGGGATTGAATCACACACTGTGACAGGGATTGACTCGGAGAGACTGACAGGGATTGAGCCTCAATGAGAGACAGGGGTTGAGCCTCAGTCAGTGACAGGGATTGACCCTTATTCAGTGACAGGGATTGAATCTCAGTTCGTGAGAGAGATTGAATCTCAGTCAGTGACAGAGATTGAATCTCAGTCAGTGACAGGGATTGACCCTCAGACAGTGACAGGGATTGAATCTCAGTAAGTGACAGGGATTGAGCCTCATTCAGTGACCGGGATTGCGCCTCAGGCAGTGACAGGGATTGATCCTCAGTGATTGACAGGGATTGAACCTCCGGCAGTGACAGGGATTGAACCTCGGTCAGTGACAGGAATTGAACCTCAGTCAGTGACA
>NW_025120642.1:0-1050 GCF_004010195.1 Chiloscyllium plagiosum
CATGTCAGGATGCTGAGTGTTTTAGAGAGGAGCGAACAGTGGTGCTATTCCCTTGTATCTGTTGCTCCTGTCCTTCGAGATGCAAGTGGTAGTGGGAAGGTACTGTCTCAGGAAGTGGCTAAGTTACTGCAGTGTAGGATTTTAGATAGTGCATATGGCAGGTACTAAGAATCAGATTTGGAGGCAATGGACGCTTGTGGATGTGCTACTGATCAAGTGGGATGCTTTGTCCTGGACAATGCCAAGCTTCTTGAGTGCAGTTGAAGCTGCTCCTATCCAGTCAAGGGGCGAGCTGTGCTATTAGCCTCCTGACCTCTGTCTCTTAGACAGTCAATTGGCTTTGCGAGTCAGGAGGGTGAGTTACTCGCTGCAGTATTCCTAGGCTCCGGCCTGCTCGTACAACCATTATATTTATATGGAGTGTCCAGCTCAATTTCTAATGAACAATAAAACCCAGGGTGTCGATGGTGCGGGATTCAGTGATGGTAACACTATTGAATGTCAAGGGGTTTTGGTTAGGTTTTCTCTTATTGTCAATGGTCATTGTCTCGCAGCTTTGTGGTGTGAATGCTATGTGCCACTTGTCAGCTCAAGCCTGGAAATTGTCCAAATTTTGTTGTGTTTGAATGTGGACTGAGGAGTCACTAAAAAGTGCGAGATTAATGCAGATATCACTTCTGACCTTCTGATGGAGGGAAGGTCATTGCAGAAGCAGCTGAACATGATTGGGCCAAGGACACTTTCTTCAGGAACTCCAACAGAGATTTGCTTTGGCTGAGACGACTGCCCTCTAACAAGCAGAGCCATCTTTCAATGTGCGAGGTATGACTGCAGGCAGCAGGGAGGTTGTCACCTGATACCCATTGAACCCAGTTTTGCTAGGCTCCATAATTTCAAACTCTATCGAATGTGACCTTAATGTGAAGGGCTGTCACTCTCCCCTCATTTCTGGAATTCAGTTCTTTGTCCATGTTTAAATCAAGTCTGTAATTCAGACATGAGCTGAGTAGGCCTTACGTAACCCACATTTACACAGGTTATTGCTGAGCT
>NW_025120643.1:0-1050 GCF_004010195.1 Chiloscyllium plagiosum
ACACAACGGTGAACCTGCACAGTAACTGACATTACTGTTTGAATTCATGTATCGCTGGACATCGGAGTGTGTCTGGGAAAATTAACAAATACTGAAATTCTCAACTAATCTTGTAAGAACTGTTTGGGCGACCTTTACAGCACAGAAACGGATCCGTATGTGCGTTCTTTCTTGAGATATGCCTCTTGATGAAACTTAAAATATAAGCCATAACTATTAATTTAACCATGGGCAGGTTTTTGTTGAGGAATAAGACGGTGTTGTTTTCTAGATCTGTAGATTGTGAAGGAGCAACAATGGCCTTGAATAGAGTGACATGCGTTTCTTGTCAGATTTGGAAGTTTACAGAAAGTTTACGGATTACTGCGGATTATATTTGCAATAAATGCTGTTGGTTGGGAAAACTATCAGATCGAATGGATCGGTTGGCAAGACAGTTAGAGGCAATGAGCAATCTGCAGTTATAGGAAGAGTAGAAGTCGCAGATACAGTCACACAGATAGGTTAGCTCCTGGTAAGGTAAGAAGGTAGGCAGCTAGTACAGTAATTTTTGAGGCAATTCCCACTTCAAACAAGTATGCTGGGAACATAGCACGAACAGCCACGTTTCTAGTATTGTGACTGGCTCTAATGCAACGACGGGTTCGTCAGATTCCAAGAGATAAATCGTTAGGGGTCTCTCTAGTCCAAGGTACAGACAGTCGTTTCTGTGGCCAGCAGCGAAATGTTAGAATGGTGTGTTGCTACAGGTGCCAGTATCAAGGATGTCTCAAAGAGGGTGCAGCATGTTCTCAAGGGGGAGGTGGGCCAGGAAGAGGTCATTGTCCCCATTTCAATCAACGACAAAGAAAGGGAAAAGGTTGAGATCCTGAAAGGAAATTACAGAGAGTTAGGCAGGAATTATAAAGGAGGTCCTCAAGAGTAGTAATATCTGGTTTCTTCCCGGCGCTACGAGACATTGAGGGCAGGAATGGGAGGATAGCGCAGATCAATTCGTAGCTGAGGAGCTTGTGTATGGGCGAAGAATTCACATTTTTGGATGATTGGAAT
>NW_025120644.1:0-1050 GCF_004010195.1 Chiloscyllium plagiosum
AGGGGTTTATAAAGTCATGAGGTGCATAGATGAAATGAATTGCAGTTGGGTTTTCCATCGTGTCGGGGAGGTTAAGACAACGTCACATATCTTGAAGGTGCGAGGAGAAAAATGCATAAATGCATACCGCCCTTTTTTACACAAAGAGTGGTTCGATTGTGGAATGAACTTCCACAGGAAGAGTTGGACGCCCAGTTACGACTTTTGAAAGACATTTATGTCAGCATGACAATAAGAATTTTTTGAAGATAGATGGGACAAGCACAGATAAGTAGGACTAATCTATTTTTGAGTATGGTTTGCATGAATTGGTTGGAAGAACGGTTCTGCGTCTGCACTGTTTGACAGTATGCGTTATTTATGTAATCATGTTGTATTGGTCTCAGAGCAACCGCTCATTTACATTTATATCTGCATGCAAAGATAAAGGGGAATAACTCTAAATGCCCTTCCTCCACCTCAAGACGCTGCATTAGCACATTTGGTATTCCCACAACAATTTCAGAAGTTAAAGTGGAAAGGACAATATAATTTCAGGCAAGGAAAAAGTGTTAGATATTAGATTTGCCTTAGACAGTGATTGAAAATCCATCTCCTTAACTCAAATATGAATTTTTAGGATTTCCATTAGATAATCTTGCTTTATGTTTGAAAACAAAAAAGAAAGTTCCAACAGATTTTCCACAATGCGACTGCGAACTGGAGCCACTCATCGGTATCTCAGAAGATGAGCTGGAATATTTATGAATACGATGAAGAGAGGGTTTTCAAAGAGAGACTGTGGAGTTCCCTGTCACAGAAACCGGTTGTTTTCGTTTCATTAAATATATTAGAGAAATAGCAATGCATATTTCTGAGGGCGTCGGAGATGCGTGAGCAAGGGGAGAATACTAGAAAAAGCAGTCTTGAGATGGATGATCGCTCTTATTTTCGATATCTCTCTGAATCTCCATTCCGTTAGTGTACTTATCACGGATTGTTTTAGGCACCATTCCTGTGTACATAGTAGGCTGATTCACAGAAATTAACTACTCCCTCTGTTGAATGAAT
>NW_025120645.1:0-1050 GCF_004010195.1 Chiloscyllium plagiosum
GATGACAGTGTATGTGCGAGGAGGTGAGGGTGATGGGAATGGCGTGAGTTTGAGTACGTCGGGGTGACAGTGAGGGAGAGTGTGTGTCGGAGTCAGTGTGAAGGCGATCGAGTGAGGTTGAAGGGGTCGTGGTGAGGCTGAAGGAGTGAGTTTGAGAGTATTAAATTGATGGTGACAAAATGAATGTGATGTGGTCAGAGTGAAGGGTGACAGAGTGAGTGTGAAGGAATCAGGGTGACCATGTCAGAATGAGCGTGATGGCGTCAGAGTGACATGACGAAGTGAGTGGGAGTGAATCAAGGTGACCTTGACGGATTGCGTGTGAGGGTATCAGGCTTACAGTGATGGAGTAGAGTACGTGGGTGTGAGGGTGACGGGGATGAAGTGATTATGAGAATGTCAGGGTGACAGGGAGAGGGAGAGAATGTAAGGGGGTCAGTGACGGCAATGGATTGAGTGTGGGTGGGTCATGGTGACAGTGACAGTGTGAGTGTGAGGGGTCAGGGTTAAGGTGATGTATAATGTGAGAGTGTCAGGGTGAAGGTGACCTGTTGAGTATGAGGAGGTCAGGGTGACAGTGATGGAGTGAGTGTGCGGCGTCAAGGCGACGATGTCAGTGTGAGGTGTCAGGGTCATGATGACAGAGTGAAGATGAGGCAGTCAGGGTGAGAGTGACAGAGTGAGTGTGAGTGGTCAGTGTGACGATGGTGGTGTGAGTATGAGGGAGGCTGAGTGATCGTGTCAGTGTGTGGGTTTCTTGCTGACAGTGACGGAGTGAGTATAAGGGGTTCAGGATGACGGTGATGGAGTGAGTGTGAGTGGATCAGGGTGACAGTGAGCGAGTGAGTGTCAGGGATGATGGTGCTGGAGTGAGAGAACGAGGGTTGCGATGATGGTGATGGAGCGAGCGTGAATGAGTCACGGTGATGGTGACAGAGTGTTATGGGGTCAGTATGACAGTAATGGAGTGCATTTGAGGGTGTCAGGGTGACGCTGATGGAGTGAGTGTTAAGGGGGCAGGGTCATGGTGACAATAGTGTGAGGGTGTCA
>NW_025120646.1:0-678 GCF_004010195.1 Chiloscyllium plagiosum
CAGTTTATAACATCCTTCCTATAGAAGGGCGACTAGAATTGTACTCAGTACACCAAATGTGGCATTACCATTCTCTTGCATAGTCACAACATGATGTCCCAATTTCTATACTCAATGGTGTGTCAGTTGAAGGTAAGCATGTATAATACCCTCTTCCCTACCCTGTCGACCTGCGATTCCACTTTCAAAGAACCATGTGCCTGCAACCTGGGTTACTCTGTTGGAAAACACTGCTCAGGGCCCAACCGTTAACTGTGCAAATCCTGCATTGGTTTGTCGAATAAAATGCAACATGTTGTGGTTCTGTACGCCGAGCTGGGAATTTGTGTTGCAGACATTTCGTCCCCTGTCGAGGGGCTTCTTCAGTGCTTGGGCACCTCCTGTGAAGCGCTTCTGTGTTGTTTCCTCGGCACTTATAGAGATTTGTCCATGCCGCTTCCGGTTGTCAGTGCTAGCTGTCCGCTGCAGTGGCCGGTATATTAGGTCCAGGTCAATTCGCTTATTGATTGAACCTGTGGATGAGTGCCATGCCTCTAGGAATTCCCTGGCTGTTCTCTGTTTGGCTTGTCCTATAATAGCAGTTTTATAAGACTACTGTTATCGGACAAGCCAAACAGAGAACAGCCAGGGAATTCCTAGAGGCATGGCATTCATCCACAGATTCAATCAGTAAGCGAA
>NW_025120646.1:703-1050 GCF_004010195.1 Chiloscyllium plagiosum
GCTACAAATCTTGTCACAAACTTTGAAAATGCAACATTTCACATTTAACAGAAAGAAGCTCCATCTGCCATTCCTCAGGTCACTGGCCCAGTAGATCAAGATTAGATTACCTACAGTGTGGAAACAGGCCTTTCTGCTCAAAAGATCCACACCAACCCTCCGAATTTAACCCAACTCAACCCATTTCCCTCTGATTAATGCTCCTAACTTATGGGCAATTTGGCATGGCCAATTCATCTGACCTGCACATCTTTGGATTGTGGGAGGAAACCACAGCACCCGGAGGAAAGCCAGGCAGATACGGGGAGAATGTGCAAACTCCACACAGAAAACCTGCGATTCTGGTG
>NW_025120647.1:0-1050 GCF_004010195.1 Chiloscyllium plagiosum
AGTTGATTATGTCTGCAGAGTATCAATTTATAAATACTCAAATCTACGAATGCGCCAGAAATTCACATCCAAATCATTTATATATATGCCAAGAATCAGTGGACCAAGCAACTATCCTTGTGGAAAATTACTGATCACAGTCCTCCAGTGCAAAACAACAATCGTCTTTGACTACACTTTGTTTCTATCTTCAAGCAAATTTTGCGTTCAGTTGGTTACCTTCCCTTGGATCCTATGTGATTCAAGTGGCTGTCCTGTCTTGTTTATGGAATCTTGTCAAACGATTCGCTTAAATCGAAAGAATCAAAACGTATCACTCTCTCTTCTTCTTTGTCCCCTTGTCGAAACAGTTCATCACATAAGTAAAATTTCATTTCCTACGCACAGACCCGTATTGACAATGCAAAATCAGTCCTAGCTATTCCAACTTCACGTAAATCGTTTCCCTCAGATTCTCCTCAAAAAATCTGTGCACAACTAACATCAGCTCGAAGGTCTCTAGTCCCTGATCTTTTCTTTCAACTTTCTTGAATAATGACACAGCATTATCTATCCACCAGACTTCCAGTACCTCACCCGTGACTGTTGACAATACAAAATTTTGGTATAGAGTCCCAGCAATCTATTACCTCGTTTCCCACAAGCGTCTGAGACAGAACTCATTAAGAACCAATGACATTCTCAATTGTGTGCGCTGTATGACTTCTCGCACCTCCTCCTGTGCAATTTAGACTCTTATCAAGTGATCACTATTAATTTTCAAAGTCCCCTAACATCTACGCCGTTCTCCACAGTAAATGATGAAATGAAATACTCATTTCATATCTTACCCATTTCCTGTGGAGAAACACGTAGACAGCTTTGTTGATCATTAAGAGCCTAATATCTCCCGATTTTTACTTTTGCATCCAACGTAGTTGTCGAGTCTCTTTGTATTCTTCTTAACCTTATATGTCGATGCTACCTTTTGTGCCCATTTATCCTCCTAATTTCCGTCTAATTCCAATGCCAGGCATCCTAATACAGCGAATGGTGTGTCGGTTTCAGCGG
>NW_025120648.1:0-1050 GCF_004010195.1 Chiloscyllium plagiosum
TTCCTATTCCTAACCTCAACCCAAACTACCTCAAATGGCGAGTCTGCATCCATCGTCCTTTCCACAGCTGTAATACTATCTTTGACAAGCAATGCCACACCTCCCCCTCTTTTACCCCCACCTCTGACCCTACTAAAACATTTAAACCCTGGGACCTGCAAGAGCCATTCCTGTCCCTGTTCTACCCATGTCTCCGTAATAGCCACAACATCGAAGTCCCAGGTACCAACCCACGCTGCAAGTTCACCTACCTTATTTCGTATAAGTAACACACCTTCCCCACCAGTACTGTACCCCAGTGTTATACAAAGACAGACCTGTCCCCCCCAGTACTGTACCCCAGTGTTATACAGCGACAGATCTGTCCCCACCAGTACTGTACACCAGCTTAATACAGTAACAGACCTGTCCCCACTATTACTGTACCGCAGTGTTGTACAGTGACAGACCTGTCCCCCGCAGTACTGTACCCCAGTGTTAACCATTGACAGACCGGTCCGCACCAGTACTGTAGGCCAGTGTTGTACAGGAACAGACCGGTCTCAACCAGTACTGTACCCCAATGTTATGCATTGACAGACCTGTCCCTCGCAGTACTGTACCCGAGTGTTATACAGTAACAGACCTGTCCCCTCCAGTACAGTACCCCAGTATTATACAGTGAAAGACCAGTCCCCACCAGTCCTGTATTCCAGTGTTATACAGTAATAGACCTGTTCCCACCAGAACTGTACCCTAGTGTTATACAGTGACAGACCTGTCCCCTCTAGTACTCGACCCCATTGTTAAACAGTAATAGACCCGTCCCCAACGGCACTGTCCGCCAGTGTTAAACAGTAACAGACCCGTCCCTAACGGCACTGTACGCCAGTGTTATGCAGTGACAAACCTGTCCCCACCTGTACCATACCCTGGTGTTATGCAGTGGCAGACCCGAACCCACAGGTACTGTACCCCAGTGTTATACAGGGAGAGACCCGTCCCCACAGGTACTGTACCCCAGTGTTATACAGGGAGAGACCCGTCCCCACCTGTACTGTACCCCAGTGT
>NW_025120649.1:0-1050 GCF_004010195.1 Chiloscyllium plagiosum
CATGGACACACAGCATTGTTAAAGCATGGAGATATGGCATTGTTAAAGCTTGGACACACAGCTTTGTTAAAGCATGGACACACGGCATTGTTAAAGCATGGACACATGGCATTATTAAAGCCTGGACACACAGCTTTGTTAAAGCATGGACACACGGCATTGTTAAAGCATGGAGACACAGCATTGTTAAAGCATGGACAAAAGCATTTTTAATGCGGGGACACATGGCATTGTTAAAGCATGGACACAGGACATTGTTTAAGCATGGAGACATGGCATTGTTAAAGCATGGACACACAGCATTGTTAAAGCCTGGATACATGGCATTGTTAAAACATGGAGAAACAGCTTTATTAAAGCATGAACGCACAGGAATTGTTCAAGCGTGGACACACAGCATTCTTAAAGCATGGACACACAGCATTATTAAAGCATGGAGACACGGCATTGTTAAAGCAGGGACACACAGCTTTGTTAAAACATGGAGACATGGCATCGGTAAAGCATGGAGACACGGAATTGTTAAAGTATGGACAAAAGGATTGTTAAAACATGGACACGCGGAATATTTAAGTCGCCTGAGTCGGGAATTGAACCCGGGTCTCTGGCGCTGTGAGGCAGCAGTGCTAACCACTGTGCCACCGTGCCGCCCACGGTGGAGCATGGAGACACGGCATTGTTAAAGCATGGAAACACAGCATTGTTAAAGCATGGACACACAGCATTGTGAAAGCATGGAGATACGGCATTGTTAAAGCTTGGACAAACAGCTTTGTTAAAGCATGGACACACGGCATTGTTAAAGCATGGACACATGGCATTGTTAAAGCATGGACAAAAGCATTTTTAAAGTGGGGACACATGGCATTGTTAAAGCATGGACACAGGACATTGTTTAAGCATGGAGACATGGCATTGTTAAAGCATGGACACACAGCATTATTAAAGCCTGGATACATGGCATTGTTAAAACATGGAGAAACAGCTTTATTAAAGCATGTACGCACAGGAATTGTACAAGCGTGGACACACAGCATTCTTAAAGCATGG
>NW_025120650.1:0-1050 GCF_004010195.1 Chiloscyllium plagiosum
TGAGAGAGGGGAGAGAGAGAATGGGAATGAGAGAGAATGGGGATGAGAGAGAGTGGAGAGAGTTGCGAGCAAGAGAGAGGGATGAGAGAGCGAGAGGGGGGTGAGAGAGAGAGAGAGGTGCAAGTGAGAGTGAGGGAAAGGATATGGAAATGAGAGAGAGAGAGAGACTGAGAGAGCAAGAGAGAGTGCCAGAAAGGGACGAAAGAGAGAGTGAGAGTGAGAAAAATAGATAGATAGAGAGGAGGGAGAGCAAGATAGGGAGAGATAGAGGGCGAGCCGTAGACAGAGTTGTGAAAGAGGTTAGCGAGGCAGAGTGAGAGTCCGGTGAGATAAAGGGATGATGTTGAGAGTGAGTGGGGGGTGTGAGAGAATGAGTGAGGGGAAGAGAGAGTGTGGGGTGTGAGAGAGAATGAGAGTGAGTGGGAGAGAGAGTGAATGAGAGTGAGGGGGTGAGAGGAAGAAAATGAAAGTGAGGGTGTAATAGAAGGGGTGTAGAGAGAGAGAGACAGAGAGAGAGAGACGGAGAGACAGAGAGAGACTGAGAAAGAGATAGAGAAACAGATAGAGAGACAGAGATAGAGAGACAAAGATAGAGAGACGGAGAGAGACAGAGACAAAGTGACAGAGAGTGAGAGAGAGTGAGTGAGAGATGTCTCAGGGAGGACCAGTACAGCAGAGGTGAGAGTAGGATGCTCACAAGATGGCGGAAATGACACCTAGAATGTAGATGCAACTTGCCCAGCTTTGTACCTATGTCCTGTCTACCAGCTGTAAATACAGTAGGCCACTAACTCCTCCCTGTGCTGTTTACTGTGAGTGATCTTACTGGCTGCAGGATTTACTGACGGCTCCAGGTCTCCCTCTCTATCTATCTCTGGCTGACCAACCATGTTTGATGTGGTCATAAATGAGACAGGAGTTAGGAATTCGGCTAAGACAAGAACATCCTGATTGCCTACAGGAGACCGAGAAATAGACAAAATGGGAAATTAGTTTGATGCCGTTAGGGATACAGAAGGAGAATGGCATGGAGTCCCACAGTTATCTGGA
>NW_025120651.1:0-1050 GCF_004010195.1 Chiloscyllium plagiosum
AGGTTCATTGTTCCTTGGAAGTAGAGTCGAAGGTAGGCAGAATAGTGAAGGTGGTGTTTGGTATGCTTATATTTATTGGTCAATGCATTGAGCACAGAAGTTGGGACGTCAAATTGTGGCTGTACAGGACATTGATTAAGCCATTTCAGGAATTCTGTTTTGAGATCGAAATTCCCTGTTCTGGAAAGGATGATGTGAATCTTGAAAGAGTTCAGACAAGATTTACAAAGACTTTGCTAGGGTTGGAGGATGTGGGCTACAGGGGGAGGCTGAATAGTCTAGGGGTAATTTCCCTGGACAGTCAAAGACTGAGAGGTGACCCTCAAAGATCAGCAAGGCAGCCATTGTGTGGAGCTACAGGCGATGGGCGAGATACGGAGACAAGTATTTTGCATCATGTTTACTATGAAGAACATGGGAGATATAGAATGTGGGGAAATAAATGGTGACATCCATATTACAGAGGAGGAGATGCTCAATGACTGGCTAAGGAGCTGGTTCAGGGGAAAACGGATTCACATTTTTTTGGAACATTGTGATCTCGTCTGGAGCATAAGAAGGATGGATTGTACCTGAATTGGAACGTGTCTAATATCTAGGCAGGGAGACTTGCAAGTGATACTCCAGAGGCATTAAACCAGTGATGGAGGGGATGTAAACCCAAGAAGATAGTGAGAAAAGAGGTATGTCTGAGGCTGGTACTGTTCAGAAGTCAAATAATCAAGGCAGGCAAGAGTCAGTATTAATATGATGGGCTGAATGAAGTCGGACTGAGCAGTTGCACTGCATTTACTTCAATGCAAGAGGCCTGACAGGGAAGGCAGATGAGCTCAGGGTATGGTTTTGAACATGGCACAGGGATATTATAGCAATTATAGAGGCATTACTCAGGGATGTATAGGCCTGGCAGCTTAATGTTCCAGGATATAGATGCTATAGGAAGAATAGAAAGGGGGACAAGAGAGAAGGAGGAGTGGCATTTTTGATTCGGGATAGCATTATGTTTTTGCTTAGGGAGGAGTACGCCCAGTGAAGTTATTTAGGTGGAAT
>NW_025120652.1:0-1050 GCF_004010195.1 Chiloscyllium plagiosum
TGTTAGATCACTGCCCAGCGTGGGGAAACTTGCTGTTCATGCTGGAAGTGACAGGATGTGCAGCTCCCCTCCATTTACAGCTCCATACCTCCATCGTCGTATGACAAGGGGGTACTGCAGGTGTGAATATCACTGCTAGAGAGAGATGGTGGGGGCATCAATTTAAATACCAACAAATGGGAAGAGCTTGGTTAAAAGAAAGGGGGAGATTGAGAGAGAATTTCAGAGAAGGATCTGATGGTAGGTTTAAATATTGTGAAATGAAAACATTTCGATCGCGTCTTGCAATATAGGCCACTGTTTCCAGAAATGATGGGTGAGCAGGATATTGGTGAAAGTTAAGATAATGGAGAGTTTTAGATAATCATTTGTCCTGCAGCTTTGTAACTGGAAGTAGGATCAGCAGAGTCTTCGACTCATTGGGCTGATTCTCACAATGACTTCTTTCAGTGCCATTTTCATTGAGTGTGGCAGAAGTAATGTCTGCATGAGGCAGAGCTAGTTTTCTGGCGTTATCTTATCAAACTCACCTCATTAACTACCCATCCCACCCCATGGAGTCCCTGTCATTCAATGCCAGCCCGATTCTCCCACCCATCATGGCTGGAGGTACTCACCATCGCCCGGATGTCCCTGGATATTCCATGATCCTTGGTCTCCTGGTCTCCTGTTCCTTGGATGCTGCCTGACCTGCTGCGCTTTTCCAGCAACAAATTTTCAGCCCCCTCTGTACTAGCCCATCCACCAAGACCTCGGTGTCCCTGTCGACAAGCTGTGCTGTAATTGCCCCTTATCTGCCATGCTCGGGGTAAACTGTGCAGGGCAGCTCCGAACTGAGAAAGCTCAACCGTGTGCCTTTTACATCTTCATATCATCTTCTTTTTGACTCGAGTCAATCATTACTGAGCGTTATTAAGAAGTACCTGCTTAAATATCTCTGCCACCCCCCTCACCTGTGTCTCTTTTCCCTCTCCGCATTTGACCACATATATGACATAATTCTGCATTTGAAATGCATGGCTCTTTCCAATCATTCAGGGGGAACTTACG
>NW_025120653.1:0-1050 GCF_004010195.1 Chiloscyllium plagiosum
AAGGTTATCAGAAATTGCAACATGATTTTTTTTTCAGATGGGGAAGTAGGCCGAGAAATGGCAAATGGAGATGAATATAGATATATGTGGGGTGTTGCATTTTGGAAAGTCAAATCCAGGTCGGAGTTTCGTGGTGAATGTTAGACCCTGAAGGAGTGTTGTGGAACAGTGGGACCTTGGAGTTCAGGTCCGTGGTTCTCTGAAAGTAGTTGCACGTAGACAGGGCTGTGAAAAAGGCTTTTGGCACACTGGCCTTCATCAGTCAGGGCACTGAGTATAGAAGTTGGCGAGTTATATTGCAGTTGGACAGGACGCTGGTGAGGCATGCACTTGGAGTATTGTGTTCGGTTGAGTTTACTTTGCCATAGGAAAGATGTGATTAAACTGGAAAGAGGACAGAAGAAATGTACACGGATGTTGCCAGTACTCAATGGGCTGAGTTGTAGAGGGAGAGTTTGGACCGACCAGAACATTTTCCTTTGACTGTAAGAAACTGAGGGGAAATCGTATAGAATTGTATAAGAACATGAGATGCGTGGATAAGGTGAATGCAACTCATTCTTTTCCCAGTTTTGGGAATCAAAGACTAGACGACATCAGGTTAGAGGTGAAAGAATAAAAATGATCCTGAGTGCCAACGTTTTTACGCAGAGGTTGGTAGACATATGGAATGAGCAGACAGCGGTTTGGTTGAGGCATGTACATTAACAACATTCAAAAGGCTTTTAGACAAATACGCGGATAGGGGAAGTTTAGAAGAATAAGGGGCAAGGGCAGGGAAATGGAATTAGCAGGATGGACATTTTGGTTGGCACGGACCACTTTGGTCCAAAGGGCCTGTATCCATGCTGCAGGACTCCATGATTCTAATATTCTAACAACCATTGCGTGTCGACCACTTCATGCTCAAATGTTCTATATTGTATGCAGGCGCCGTGTAAAATACAACATATTGATGTCTCTAGTCCTTAGAGCAAGGTTACTAATGAGTCCTTCTGACCACACATAACCAAATCAAAAATTATCTGCTCTCTTGTTTGAGTCACAACA
>NW_025120654.1:0-1050 GCF_004010195.1 Chiloscyllium plagiosum
AGTTGGTGAATCTACTACTGTTGTAGGCAGTGCATTCCATACCGCTACTACTCGCTGAGTAAAGAAACTACCTCTGACATCTGTCCAATATTTATCACCCCTCAATTTAAAGCTGTGCCCCCTCGTGCTAGCCATCACCGTTCGAAGAAAAAGGTTCTCATTGTCCACCCTATCTAAGCCTCTGATTATCTTATATGTCCCAATTAAGTCACCTGTCAACGTTCTTCTCTCTAACGAAAACAGCCTCAAATCCCTCAGCCTTTTCTCGTCAGATCTTCACTTTGTACCAGGCAACATCCTAGTAAATCTCCTCTTAACCCTTTCCAAAGCCTCCACATCAGAAGATAGTGCAGTGACCTAAACTGAATGCAATACTCCAAATACAGCTGCACGGGAGTTTTGTATGGCTGCAGCATGACTTCATGGCTCCGAAACTCAATCCATCTACCAATAAAAGCTAACACACCGTATGCCTTCTTAACAAACTTATCAACATAGATTTCAGGGATCGGTGTCCATGGACACTGAGACCTCTCTGCTCATTCACACTACCAAGAATCTTACGATTAGCCCAGTACTCTTTATTCCTGTTACTCCTTCTAAAGTTAATCATCTCACACTTTACCGCATTAACACTGATTTATCTTCGCAGATGCATTTTCCACCATTTTCCACCCCTCAGCCCAGCTCTGCAGCTTACCTATATTCCTCTGTAACCTACAACATCCTTCAGCACTATCTACAACTCCACCAACTTTAATGTCATCAGCAAATTTACTAACCGATTTTTCTACGCTCTCATCCAGGTCATTTATAAAATCACAAACAGCAGTGGCCCCAAAAGTGATCCATGTGGTACACCGCTAGTAATTGAATTCCAGGATGAATATTTCCCAACAAACTCCATCCAATGTCTTATTTCAGCTAACCAATGTCTGATCCAAAATGCTAAATCACCCTCACTCCCATCCCCCCATATTTTCTGCTGAATCCAACCATGAAAAACCTTATCATACGCCTTACTGAAATCCATATACACCACATGAACCG
>NW_025120655.1:0-1050 GCF_004010195.1 Chiloscyllium plagiosum
CGATTTTTCCTACGTTCCCACGTATACTCCATTGAGAGCAATCTGTGCACCGAGGCCTGCTGTAGGGTTGATTCGTCCTTTTTCAGGAGAGGGAGTGTTATGACGAGACAGAAATATAACCAGGTCCTGAGAGACACAGAAAGAGACCCACATGCACACACTCGCAAAAACAAGTCACTCAGACAGGGAAGTGCACCAACATGCCCAAATACACTCACCTTGAGACGTAGAAAGATACTGAAAAAAAACAAAAACAGGAACACATCCCTTTTTCCACCCATACCACACGAACATGCAACTCACGTTGAGACGTAGAAAGATACTGAAAAAACAAAAGCAGGAACATATCCCATTTTCCACCCATACCACACGAACATACACAGAAACAGAGTCAAACGGAGATCTGGGAAACCAACTCCCGACAGAAGTATAACCCGATCCTGAGTGACATCGAAACACACCCTCACCCTCACAAACACACAGAGGATTACAATCAGGTTAAATTGTGTGACTACACCTACACACTGATACATTAGCACACCCAAATTTCACATACACACGCACACAGAAATACCACCATACTGACATATATAGGAACACGCCTACGTACAGACAAAGAATGCACACGCATCCACAGACAGAAAAACAGTCAGACTAAGATATACAAACAGACCAACAGAGATACACAACACACACATGTACACATAAAAAGTCATCCCAAATAAAGAAACACATTTACACACAGACACATAATCACACACACATCCCCACACACATATAGAACGGAAGTCATACTGAGACACATTGCACATCAATATGCAAGAACTTACAGAAACATTTGTCTACACACATGAGCACAGTTCGACACAGTTACAGAACCACATTATACAATTATATTTCGACATCAGAAGCGAACAGAGACACGCCCACAGAGAGGGAAACAAAGAGATCCTGCTGGGGACACAGAAAGATCCTGACACATGGACAGGGAGGAAAACACAGTCTGAACAACACATGCAGCTGCTAAAACAGCAGCACAGGCAGTTAGAG
>NW_025120656.1:0-1050 GCF_004010195.1 Chiloscyllium plagiosum
ACGATTATTGCACTAGAACGTAGCCAAGATTCATAAGCAAGACTAAATTGTCCACAGGTTTGTTCACGGCGAAACACATTTGAGTGAGTCCTATATCAAATGCATGATACGTAAGGGAAGATGAGGACGACTCACTCTCCTACCACGGTACAGCAAGAAGTTGGCGGGTTATTTTTCTGGCCTGAATCTACATTAGTTCTATTACGTTCATTGAATACGGTTTTCCTTTGTTCCAAAACATTTCTGTAACATTAGCACTGTGACATTACCTGGACATCATCACTTCCCAGTGCAGTGAGAGAGTTGAGTTTAATAGCAAAATGGGTTCCTTCTCTTCCGTTCAATATTCCTTTCAATTGGCTATTGAGTGGTGTCCAAACTTGTGATCCTCGAGGTATGTCGCGAGAGATCTATCATCACAAGCAATCCGAGAACAAAGAACAAACTTTTCAAGTTTTCTCATTTGCCCGGAGAAAGGCAATGCGCAGAAAGGCCTGAATAATTTCAAAATTGATAATTAAGCACTCGTTGACCATTGGTTCTAGAGGTATTATTTCATCGTCAATACTAAAACTGTCTTGTTCAGAAAGTTAAATGTGGAAAATCGAAATGAATCTTTTCATTCTTCACAGTTCAACAGTGTGCGAGGATTGAGGACATTTGCAAAAAGGAAAACTTGTTTGATCTTCCAAAGTACTGAACATAAAAAAAAACTAGCCCAAATGTTCACATTCCATATATGAAGCTGGGCAGTTTCTGTTGCTAAACTATTTGATCAAAGGTCAACAAATGGAGAGTAGAGGAAGTTTAACGCAGCTAGATTGCTTTCTACTCTGTGTCGCTTCATGCAACAAAGAGTCTACATGTTCTCAGTAGTGGAGGATTTTAAGTTACGAGGAGAGAGTGCATAGCCTGGCACCTCTCTGATTGCAGCATAGAAGGTCGAGGGATGACTTCCCAGAGGTTGATAAAATTATAAGAGTTATAGATAAAATGAACAACAACGATCTTTTAACATGGATAGGAGTGTCCAAGACTGGTAAGATTTAA
>NW_025120657.1:0-1050 GCF_004010195.1 Chiloscyllium plagiosum
TCAGAACAGACAATTCTGGTTTCTCTGTAATATATTTTTCCCCTTTCTTCCCCCAAAGCTGTAACCCTCCATCCCACTTAGTCTCTCCCACCATTCTGACTCGGCTACCCCCTAATGTACACCCTCCACATTCTCATGGCGTTACTGATAAACAGATCCATGCCACCACTTCCCGTCCCTGGTTAGACAATTCACCCTTTCTGGGTTCACTTCCTTTCCCTTCAGTTGCTGCAAATCAATAATGTAACAGCAGAATGAAACAAAAGGAAACTGAAAGGGAGGTGGCAGATCCTGGGCAGAAGAGGAACCTTCAGTCTGGGAGAATGGGTCAGATCCTTCTTTGTTTCCCATTGGTCGATTCCAGTGATATGACGAGTTGGGGATGGAAAGAGGTCCCGTGTGGGTGTGGTGACACTTTGACCCCCCAACAGATCAATACTATAAGCAGATTAGTCCCTCCTCCAGCCAATCACAGTCTGAAATGCTTTCCGCTAATTACCCAAAGCACATGCTCTAACACCCGCTCACGTTCTGTACATGTACACTGCCGGGATTCCTCACACACGGATGTTCCTTGCCTCGGGGATTGTGGGAGTTGTAGTCCCCATGCAGCCCCTGGAGACCTGTCTCGAGAAAGTGAATGAAGTTTGTGGGTGGAGGGTGTTGTGTTTTTTGATCCCCATTCAGACACACAGGATATGTGGGATAGCACTGGGTTTTACTGAGACATCCGCTTATACAAACCGACTTCTGATGTAAGGAAAAGAGATTCAGCCAATTGGGGGATAAGGAGGTTAATAACGGGTAGCAGATTTTAAGCAGAGGTGTCTCAATGGTTAGAAGTGCTGCCTCACAGAGTCAGGGACTCAGGTTTGATTCCAGACTCAGGTGACCGTGTGGTGTTTACATGTTCTCCCCATGTCTGCGTGGGCTTCCTCTGGGTGCTCCAGTTTCCTCAGTCAGTCCAAAGATGTGAAGTTTAGGTGGATTGCCCATGCTAAATTGCCCATAGTGTTTATGCATGTGCCAATTAGATAATTAGCCACGTGA
>NW_025120658.1:0-1050 GCF_004010195.1 Chiloscyllium plagiosum
TGCCCTGTGTGATGGTCTCTTGGTCGCCCGGTGCGGTGGTCTCTTGGTCTCCCGGTGTGATGGTCTCTCAGTCGCCCGGTGTGAGGGTCTCTCAGTCGCCCAGTGTTGTGGTCTCTCAGCTGCCCTGTGTGGTGGACTCTTGGTCGACCGGTGTGAGGGTCTCTCAGTCGCCCAGTGTTGTGGTCTGTCAGTCCCCCTGTGTGGTGGTCTGTCAGCTGCCCTGTGTGATGCTCTGTCAGTCGCCCTGTGTGGTGGTCTCTCAGTCGTCCTGTGTGGTGGTCTTTCAGTCGCCCGGTGTGGTGGTCTCTCAGTCGCCCTGTGTGGTGGTCTGTCAGCTGCCCGGTGTGGTGGTCTCTCAGTCGTCCTGTGTGGTGGTCTATTGGTCGCCCAGTGTGGTGGTCTCTCAGCTGCCCAGTGTGATGGTCTCTTGGTCGCTCGGTGTGATGGTCTCTCAGTCGCCCAGTGTGGTGGTCTCTCAGCCGCCCGGTGTGGTGGTCTATCAGTCGCCCGGTGTGGTGGTCTCTCAGTCGCCCTGTGTGGTGGTCTCTCGGTCGCCCGATGTGGTGGTCTCTTGGTCGCCTGGTGTGATGGGTCTCTCAGTCGCCCGGTGTGGTGGTCTCTCAGCTGCCCGGTGTGGTGGTCTCTCAGTTGCCCGGTGTGGTGGTCTCTCAGTCGCCCTGTGTGGTGGTCTCTTGGTCACCCTGTGTGGTGGTCTATCAGCTGCCTAGTGTGGTGGTCTCTCAGTCGCCCTGTGTGGTGGTCTCTTGGTCGCCCGGTGTGGTGGTCTCTCAGTCGCCCGATGTGGTGGTCTCTTGGTCGCCCGGTGTGGTGGTCTGTCAGCTGCCCTGAGTGGTGGTCGGTCAGTCGCCCAGTGTGGTGGTCTGTCAGCTGCCCTGTGTGGTGGTCTGTCAGTCGCCCTGTGTGGTGGTCTCTCAGTCACCCGGTGTGGTGGTCTCTCAGTCACCCTGTGTGGTGGTCTCTCAGTCGTCCGGTGTGGTAGTCTGTCAGCTGCCCTTTGTGGTGGTCTCTCAGTCGCCCTGTGTGGTGGTC
>NW_025120659.1:0-1050 GCF_004010195.1 Chiloscyllium plagiosum
GATTGTTATTGTAAACTTTCCTTTCGATACGAGGATGAATACCATTGATTGCCAGTGCTCACTGTCTCGGAGAGTCAGCTAACTTTCTTTCTGAATGTATGAAAAACAAAACGATGTAAACCTATAACACTGCTCCACTGATTAAGTTACAAGTTTATCAAACAGCTATTAATATAATAAAACATTTTTTGCGAACACACGTTTAAGCATCAGTATTTCAAATATATTGTGTTCTCATAATGTACCTGGTCCTCAAAAATCTGCAAGGTCAGGAGCATTCATTTGCAGGAGCATTCATTTTCAATAAGAATACAGAATTACTGACACTGTCTTCTAAAATAAGGATTATGATGCACTTATTTATATCTGATGTTCACCACTAGAATCACAATTATTTCTGACCATTGTTTGTACTTGGCATAGTCCTTATTGGAGAAAGACACATTCATGCAGCTATCTGGGATGGGTAGACTAGTTACTCATGTAACTGGTCGACACATCCATGAACACTATGGGCAATTCAGCATGATCAATTCACATAACATTCACATCTTTGGGTTGTGTGAGCAAACCGGTGCACTGGAAGACATCCACTCAAAAACGGGGAGAATGTGCAAAGTCAACACAAACAGTTGCCCAAGGCCAGAATCAGCAGAATTGCTAAATACTGAGCCACCATACCACATTGTAACTACCGAACTGTTCTAATTTCCGTAACATCGCATAAACACACCCTTGATAAATGATAAATTCAGACACAGACTCTTACATACAACAGGAAACATCTTCCAAGGTGCTTTCAGACAGAATGCAAGTCAGCAAACATGTGCTGAGATGTGGAACGTTTCTACACTACAATAGCTTCTGCTCCGCCTCCAGCAGCTTTCGGGCTGCAAATTAACCAAATTAGAATATACCCGAATTGGGAGAACTGGCCATTCCACTGTCATTGTTAAACTAGTCTCCTTCCGAGATATAATTGCGTCTCTGCTTTTATGATCTCTCTTAAAGAAAAACGTTATGACAACTAACTTTTCAAACTTGACACTA
>NW_025120660.1:0-1050 GCF_004010195.1 Chiloscyllium plagiosum
ACAACATTTTAAATGGCATCTGGTAACAGGGTGCATTGAGAGGGATATAGGCTAAGTGCTGACAAATTAGACCATGTTAATTTGGAATAACTGGTCAGCACGGACAATTTGGACTGAAGGAAAGCAGAAGTATTGTTGTGAAGATTGGAATTTAGGGAGCAGCTTTCAAAGATATTTTGTCATTACTGGGAGCAGAAGCTACAATGAAATCTTTCATTTGAGAGACGGCAACTGAGTAAGTGAGGACATCCAGGATTTTGATGGAATGTGGGAATTTGTTGCAATGTGGGGTTGAAGTGTTTTAAGTAAAGTGTCCTGAGTGGGAAGCCTAGTGAAGGGTTTCGGTGGGTTTTTGTGTTAAACTGCTCATTTCTATCAGCCCCCAACAATGTACTTCCAATGTTGTGCATCAGAAGGAGCGATGAATCAGTAACTGGTATCATCAGAAGCCTTACGGTTTTCAGTACTGCAGGTATTGCATTGTTGCATCAGCATTGTAAAGGTTATCGGCAGCAGTGGGAGGTGTGGGCTGTATTCACTGGAAGCGATGAAGCAGTTAGATAACACACATATGAGTAGGCAGGGTGGGACCTGTCTTTCAGGACCTGTGGTTCTGGGCAAACACAACTGCAGTAAATCATAGAAGCCCAGCAGTGTGGAAGGAGTCCAGTCAACCCATCAAGTCCACACTGACCCATCGAACAGCTTGCCACCCAGACCCACCCTATCTCGTCGTTTCTGCTGGTGAGTTAGACGAGGTAACAAGATTAGGGGTAGGTTTAAGGCAGAAGAGGAGGGACTACGTTTCCTGGAGAGTGGTGAATCTATGGAATTCTTTGCCCAAGGAAGCAATAGAAGCAGGCATATTCATGACACAGTTCAATGGGATTTTGGATGGTAGGTGAATTTAGGGTAGTCAGGATAATGCTGGAAAGAGGAGCTGAGATTATGGATAGATCAGCCATGATCTTAAAGAATGGCGGAGTAGGCTCGATGGGCCAAATGGCCTCTTTCTCCACTGCAGGGATTTTATGATTGCTTCATATGGTG
>NW_025120661.1:0-1050 GCF_004010195.1 Chiloscyllium plagiosum
GTTACCTTCTTAGTTGACACAGGCGCTGGCAGGTCCTCAATTCCCCTCCATCCTAGGGGGGTTGGCTTCCAAGCTAAAACATTAAACATTTCAGGAGTTAAGGGTGGGGTTTTTATGCGAAAATATTCGAACCACAACCATTGCGGCTGGAGGATGAGGAGCTCCAGGTGGAACTCCTTCACCTTCCCCATCTTCCCTATGGGTTGTTGGGACGGGATTTGATAGTCCGTTTCGGATTACGAATAGAAGTGGGAGAAGAGGAAGAATTAGCCGTTACCATGTCATACCTTAGTGAGTCCCGATTGACAGAGATAGACCCTAGGGTTTGGGTAGCCAAAGGGAACCGGTGGGGACTCGCAATTCGACCTGTGGAGGTAAAATTAAAGCCCCAGAGCCCCGACGTCAGAGTGCGCCAATACTCCATCTCTTGGGAAGGGAGGCAGGGCCTGAAGCCAGTTATGGAAGACCTGATAAAAGATGGATTGGTAGAGCCCTGTATGTCACGATACAATTCCCCCATCCTGCCGGTCCGGAAGTCGGACGGGAGCTACCGAATGGTCCAAGACCTAAGGGAAGTAAATAAAATTGTCCATGGTACCGAACCCATACACTATTCTGGGGCGAATACCCCCGGACCACGGCTGGTTTAGTGTTATAGACTTAAAGGATGCCTTCTGGGCGTGTCCCCTGGACAAGGACAGTAGGGATCTTTTTGCTTTTGAATGGGAGGATCCTGATACTGGTAGAAAACAGCAGTACAGGTGGACCGTGCTCCCCCAATGATTCACTGAGTTCCCGACTCTGTTCGGGCAGATTCTGGAACAATTATTGGAGGGACTAACCTTGTCCCCGGCCCTTAAGCTTATACAATACGTGGACGATCTCCTTTTATCCGGGCCCACGGAGGAGGACGTCCTACTTGGGACTAATGCCCTTTTAAATTACCTAGCTGAGAAGGGGTTAAGAGTGAGTCAGAAGAAGCTCCAATATGTCGAGAAAGAGGTTAATTACCTGGGTCACTTGATAAGCCAGGGACAGAAACGAATAAGT
>NW_025120662.1:0-1050 GCF_004010195.1 Chiloscyllium plagiosum
GCTTTTCACTAAATTACACACAGGGACTGCTGTTCTCTACAATTACACACATGGGCTGCTGTTCATTATAATACACACAGGGACTGCTGTTCACTATAATATACACAGGGACTGCTGTTCACTATAATATACACAGGGGCTGCTGTCCACTATAATATACACAGGGACTACTGTTCTCTATAATACACACAGGGACTGCTGTTCTCTATAATACACACAGGGACTGCTGTTCACTATAATACAAACAGGGACTGCTGCTATAATACACACAGGGACTGCTTTTCACTATAATGCACACAGGGACTGCTGATCTCGATAATACACACAAGGACTGCTGTTCATTATAATATACACAGGGAGTGCTGTTCTCTATAATACACACAGGGCCAGCTGTTCACTATAATATGCACAGGGCCTGCTGTTCACTATAATGCACACAGAGACTGCTGTTCTCTATAATATACACAGGGCATGCTGTTCACTATAATACACACAGGGGCTGCTGTTCACGATAATACACACAGGGACTGCTGTTCACTATGATATTCACAGGGACTGCTGTTCACTATAATATACACAGGACCTGCTCTTCACTATAATACACACATGGACTGCTGTTCTCTATAATACACACAGGGACTGCTGTTCACTATAATATTCACAGGGACTGCTGTTCACTATAATATACACAGGACCTGCTGTTCACTATAAAACACACAGGGACTGCTGTTCTCTATAATACACACAGGGACTGCTGTTCACTATAAAACACACAGGGACTGCTGTTCTCTATAATATACACAGGGACTGCTGTTCACTATAATATACACAGGGCATGCTGTTCACTATAATACACACAGGGACTGTTGTTCACGATAATACACACAGGGACTGCTGTTCATTATAATACACACAGGGACTGCTGTTCACTATGATATTCACAGGGACTGCTGTTCACTATAACACACACAGGGACTGCTGTTCACTATAATGCACCCAGGGACTGCTGATCTCTATGATACACACAGGGACTGCTGTTCTCTATAATAC
>NW_025120663.1:0-1050 GCF_004010195.1 Chiloscyllium plagiosum
GTCAGAGAGCGTTACCGTGTTTCTCAGAGAGTGTCACAGGGTATCTCAGATTGTCAGAGAGAGTCACTGTGTATCTCAGAGAGTGTCACAGTGTGTCTCAGAGAGTGTGACAGAGAGTAAAAAAATGTCACAGTGTGTCTCAGAGAGGGACAGAGAGTGTCACAGTGTGCCTCAAAGAGAGTCACAGTTTCTCAGAGAGAGTCAGAGAGTGTCAGAGAGAGTAACACAGTATGTCTCAGGGAGTTAGACAGAGACAGAGAGTGTCACAGTGTGTCTCAGAGAGTGTCACAGTGTCTCAGAATATGACACCCAGTGTCAGAGTGTCACCGCCCGTCAGAGAGTGTCATTGTGTGTCACAGAAAGTGTCACAGTCTGTCACTGTCTGTCAGAGAGCGTTACCATGTTTCTCAGAGAGTGTGAGAGAGCGTCATAGGTTATCCCAGAGTGTCAGAGAGAGTCACAGAGTGTCACAGTGTGTCTCATAGAGTCAGAGAGAGTCAGAACGTGTCACAGTGTGTTTCAGAGAGACAGTCAGAGAGTGTCACAGTGTGTCTCTGTCAGTGTCAGAGATGGTCAGCGTTTGTCTCAGAGAGGTTCACAGTCTGTGAGAGAGTGTCACAGTGTGTCTCAGAGAGGATCAGAGTGAGTCAGAGAGTGTCGTAATGTGTCATACTGTGCCTCAGAGAGTGTCACAGAGAGTCAGACTGTATTACAGTGTATCTCAGAGAGTCAAAGTTTGTCACAATCTGTCTCAGAGAGTGACACTGTGGGTCACGCCCTGTCAGAGACTGCTACAGTATATTTTAGAGTGAGTCAGAGGGAGTCAGAAATAGACAATAGACAATAGACAATAGGTGCAGGAGTAGGCCATTGAGCCCTTCGAGCCTGCACCGCCATTCAATATAATCATGGCTGATCATTCCGAATCAGCATCCTGTTCCTGCCTTATCTCCATAACCCTTGATTCCACTATCGTTGAGAGCTCTATCCAACTCCTTCTAAAATGAATCCCGAGACTGGGCCTTCACTGCCCCCTGTGGCAGAGCATTC
>NW_025120664.1:0-1050 GCF_004010195.1 Chiloscyllium plagiosum
CATGTTTATGTCAGACAGGCAGAGATTGGTGTCAGTGTCTGTGGGTCTGGTATATATTAGACTGGGGAAGATTGGTGTCAGTGACTGTTGGTTGGTTTATATCAGCCAGGGGGAGATTGGTGTCAGTGTCTGTGGAGCTGGTTTATATCTGACAGGGGGAGATTGGTGTCAGTGTCTGTGGGGCATGTTTATATCAGACAGGGGGAGATTGGTGTCAGTGTCTGTGGAGCTGGTTTATATCTGACAGGCTGAGATTGGTGTCAGTTTCTGTTGGGGCTGATTTATACCAGACAGAGTGAGATTGGTGTCAGTGTCTGTGTGGCTGTATTATACCAGACAGAGGTAGATTGGTGTCAGTGACTCTGGGTCTGGTTTATATCAGACACGGGGAGATTGGTGTCAGTGTCTGTGGGTCTGGTTTTTATCAGACAGAAGGATATTGGTTTCAGTGACTGTGGGGTGGTTTATATCAGACAGGGGGAGATTGATGTCAGTGACTGTGGGGTGGTTTCTTTCAGACAGGGGGAGATTGGTGTCAGTGACAGTGGGGCTGGTTTATATCAGACAGGGGGAGATTGTTGTCAATGACTGTGGTGCTGGTTTATATCAGACAGGGGGAGATTGGTGTCATTGACTGTGGGGCTGGTTTATATCTGACAGGAGGAGATTGTTGTCAGTGACTGTGGGGCTGGTTTATATCTGGCAGGGGGAGATTGGTGTCAGTGTCTATGGGGCATGTTTATATCAGACTGGGGGAGATTGGTATCAGTGACTGTGGGACTGGTTTATATCAGACAGGGGGTGATTGGTGTCAGTGACTGTGGGGCTGGTTTATATCAGACAGGGGAGATTGGTGTCAGTGACTGTGGGGCTGATTTATATCAGACAGGGGGAGATTGTTGTCGGTGACTGTAGGGCTGGTTTATATCAGACAGGGGGAGATTTGTGTCAGTGTCTGTGGAGCTCGTTTATATCAGACAGGGGGAGATTGGTGTCAGTGTCTGTGGGTTGGTTTAAATCAGACAGAGGGAATTTGGTGTCAGTGACTCT
>NW_025120665.1:0-1050 GCF_004010195.1 Chiloscyllium plagiosum
AAAAAAACCCATCTGTTTGACTCAAGTCCTTTCTCAAAGTCAATGTGTGTCATGCTTCCCTAGTCAGGTTTCCGTGTCACTTTGATGATGAACATGTGGGTGTACTGTACCTTGAGGAGAATTAAAAGCCAGCAATAACCACTTGACAGCACCAAGTGTTCTGAAAAATAGATATAATGTAACATTTGGTTGAACAACTCGATTAGCTCATTGTCTCGAGACAAAAACAAATTCAGCCAAACAGTTTATACCCCAAAATACCCACCTCAAATCAAGTTTGAATTTAATATATTGACAATCTTAACAGCCAATGACACAATCCGATGGTTTGGTGGACAAGACTGTGTAAAATTGGACAGTTCAGAGCAGAACTTCCAAGATACCAGCAGGCAAAGACTACCTGAAAAATAGCTCTCCTCAAGATACTTTTATTGATTAGTAACTAGTGAAGCAGAATCCACAAGAACAAATGAAGACAGGTATATGTAGAAGAACCGAAAACTTCCTGGTTTTGAGATAAGAAGTTTTGTTTTGTATATCTTAATTAGGAGTCTTACCGGACTAGTCTCGTGGAGGGGGAGGTAAAAGATAGGTTAGAGGAAGAAGTTGTAAATAGTCGTTTGTTTATTATTCTCTGTTATGCTTTAATAAATAAAGTTGTTAATTTTTGCTTTAAATAGTTTAGGAATCTAGAGTTATCACAGATTACTGCGTTGGATAAATCTTTTCTCTGTTGTTGGTTTTAATTAAGCAGGAGAATTTATCCTGTGTTGTTACACTACAAACCCCCCGCAATGTGTTTTACTACTTAACTATCCTGTGGAACAGCTGAAGCAGTCACTCAGTTCAAGATCAGTATAACATGCTGCCCTGACCAGGGCTGTATATATCCTGTGAGATAAGACTAGAAGTAAAGATAGCACCCCTCCTCTGTCTGTTTCCCGTATTCCTACAGCTCATTTCCATTCATTTAGGTGATCATCCCCTATTTTAGGTGCATTCAATCTCATTGAAATGCTCTCCGAGAGTGATGCACATCTCCATAGACAT
>NW_025120666.1:0-1050 GCF_004010195.1 Chiloscyllium plagiosum
GCCTGTGGATGGTAGCCCAGATCCGGCATAATCGTGACCAGGTCTAAAGGGGGGAGGTGCCCGACTGGATCGACAGCGCCAAACTGGCCTCACTTGCAGGGCGCTCCGGGCCGCTCGACAGCCAGACTCTGAAGGGTATGACCAGAGTATACCCAGTGGTTCCCGACTGTGAGGTCAGTGTGGCGACAGGAGTCGGGATTGTCCTCCTGATCCCCATGGTCACCCCAGGGTCTGGGCCATTTCCCCTGTTTCACATTGAGAACATCAGAGTCATACGGGAAAACGCTCCCCTCAAATATCGATGCGCTCACCACACAGCCATATCTCGAAACGGCGCTGTGTACGGGGTGCCGCTTACAGGCTGCAAGCAGCGGGGGGGCGATTACCATCTGCCCTCACCCCTTAAGAAGGAGTGAAACAGCGGACTGCGGGTTCAACCGGACACAGGGCTGCACCCTTGAAATCGAACCCACGGGCCCCCACTTCACTAGGGTGGGGTATGGCGGGGGGGGGGGGTGGGGGGGCGGTACTGTGTCTCCACTCCTGAAACCTCATTTTGGTATAATGGACTGCAGTGCCCGATTCCCCAGCACGCGTTCTGCTTCACCCCCAGGTGCCCAGTCACGGTTGGGCAAGCTCACATCTCAGAGGTCCGACGACGGAACCCTGAGTCCATACAAACTACCGACAAATTCAGGGACACCCTCAGGGAATATCAGGAGCCTGAACAAGCCCCCATCCCACTTTTGGCTGAGGTCTTACGGGAGCTTAGGACCCGGGGTAGGACACTCAGTGAAACTGTACCACCAGTTGCAGTCGCATGTAAAGGACCTACAGGAGGACACAGACACAGGTCTGCAGTCCCAGGGGTGGGCGCAGAGGGTGTGGGATTGGGGCCTGAACGTGAACATCCATCCCTGGATCCGAATCATCTCGCACACCATGGTAGGAATACAGTTACTGCTGGCTCTGGCCTGGCTCCTGCTGGCGTGTCATTCATGCCGCCAGCACAAAAACGAAAGGCCAGGAAGACCATGCTCCACGCCATCG
>NW_025120667.1:0-1050 GCF_004010195.1 Chiloscyllium plagiosum
TGAGGTAGCACTATCTGCGGTATTGAGGGAGCATTCTCTGAGGCATTGAGGGAGCACTATCCGAGGTACTGAGGGAGCACATTCTGAGGTACTGATGGAGAACTATCTGAGGTACTGAGGGAGAACTTTCGGAGGTACTGAGGAAGCACTATCTGAGGTCCTCAGCGAGTACTATCTGAGGTACTGAGGGAGAACTATCTGAGGTACTGAGGGACCACTTTCTGAGGTATTGAGGGAGCACTTTCTGAGGTATGGAGGGAGCACTATCTGAGGTACTGAGTAAGCACATTCTGAGGTAATGAGGAAGCACTTTCTGAAGTATAGAGGAAACACTTTCTGAGGTATTGAGGGAGCACTTACTGAGGTACTGAGGGAGCACTTTCTGAGGTATTGAGGAAGCTCTTTCTGAGGTATTGAGGGAGCACGTTCTGAGGTACTGAGGAAGCACTTTCTGAGGTATTGAGGGATCACTTTCTGAGGTACTGAGGGAGCACTTTCTGAGGTATTCAGGGAGCACTTTCTGAGGTATAGAGGGAGCACTATCTGAGGTACTGAGGGAGCACTTTCTGAGGTAATGAGGAAGCACTTTCTGAGGTATTGAGGAAGCACTCTCCAAGGTACTGAGAAAGAACTATCTGTGGTATTGATGGAGCACTTTCTGAGGTATTGAGGGAGCACTATCTGAGTTACTGAGGGAGCACTTTCTGAGATATTAAGGGAGCAATATCTGAGGTACTGAGGGAGCACTTTCTGAGGTACTGAGTGAGAACTATCTGAGGTACTGAGGGAGAACTCTCTTAGGTACTGAGTGAGCAGTTTCTGAGGCATTGAGGGAGCACTTTCTGACGTACTGAGGAAGCACTATCTGATTTCTGAGCGAGTACTATCTGAGATACTGAGGGAGAACTATCTAAGGTACTGAGGGAGAACTATCTGAGGTACTGAGGGACCACTTTCTGAAGTATTTAGTGAGCACTTTCTGAGGTATTGAGGAAGCACTTTCTGAGGTGCTGGGGAAGAACTATCTGAGGTACTGAGGGTGCAAGTTCT
>NW_025120668.1:0-1050 GCF_004010195.1 Chiloscyllium plagiosum
GAGGAAGTTACAAAGATAGGGATGGTTTCAGATGGGAGGATTCTGTAGAAAAAAAATTACATGGTTCAAGGCAGGATACTTAGCAGTGTGCACTAACAGTCTGTCACTGAAGTTACTACTCAAGTTGAGAGGGTGTTAAGAAGGCGTATGGTGTGTTGGCTTTCATTAGTGGGGTTTGAGTTTAAGAGATCCAGGGTTTTGCTGCAGCTTGATAGAGCCCCAGTTACACCACACTTCGAATACTGTGAACAGTTCTGTTCACCTCATTACAGGAAGGATGTGGAAGCTTTAAAGAGAGGACAGAGGATACTTAGCAAGATGTTGCCTGAACTGGAAGGCATGCCCATTGAAGGTAGGTTGTGGAAGCTCGGGCTTTTAAGATCAGAGTGAACAAGGAAAAATGGCGACGTGATAGATGTGTACAAGATAATGAGAGGCATCGATCGCGTGGATAACTAGAGACAACTTCCCATGGCAAAATGGCTATCACAAGGGGACATATTTTTAAGGTAATTGGCGGAAGATTTAGCTTAGATATCAGAGGTATGTTATTTACACAGAGTGCGGTGAGTGCGTGGAATGGACTGCCAGCCGTTGTAGTAGATTCAGACACATTACAGACATCTAAGCAACTCTTGCATAGGCACAGCGATTTTAGCAAAATGTAGGGTATGTAGGTTAGTTTAGTCTTCAGAGTAGGATAAAAGGTCAGCACAATATAAAGGGCTGAAGGGCTTATACTGGGCTGTCCTATTCTATGTTCTAAATAGCGAGGGTTATGATGGTAGGAAGAGATTTCGGGAAGCTGGAGAGGATGGGGTCTGAATGAACAGACACAAAGAGGAGGCGTTGCTAAGGTTGTATGAGGTAACAGAGACAGAGTATTGTGGGGACTGGTGGTGATTTCACAGGGAGGAGCATAGAGCCACAGGAGGTTACAGAAACGTGGAGAGCTGTAGGGCCTACAGGGGTTTCATGGAGCTGGGGAGGTTGGGAGGGATGGATCAGTTTACAAGAATAAGAACATTGGTAGAATGGGGTGTTTTACAC
>NW_025120669.1:0-1050 GCF_004010195.1 Chiloscyllium plagiosum
CTCCACCTCCAGTATACCAGACCCCATTCGCCTTCAGCAACAGCAGCCAAGGAGAGTATGCCTGCACCTGTACAGGAATCTCTCACCAGGTTAAGGCCTTTGGGTCCAGAGTCCACTCAACAAAGTCTTAAAAATCACTAGGTTGAAACAGTCAGCAGTTTCCACATACTCCAGCTGTGAATATAGAGGTAGATGCAGTGGGAGGGAGAGCCAAGAAAAACTTACAGCACATTGGTGACACAAGTGTTTAACCAATGTATACATTCTGCACCTCTCTAAATATATATTTACTTGCACTATTCTAACTTCTGTGTATTATTACACCAGTAACAGCTGAAAATATTACTGTAAGTAACGTTATGATACCTCTTTCACTCTCAGATAGATGTGTTACTTTTCAATCATCATTATTTGGTGAGTGACTAGAGATCACCTCATCGATCAGGGTACATTACAACATTTAGCTAGAGGATTGGAATCAGGATGCTCCAGATTACGCTCAGGAATATTAACTGATATTAATGTTAACATTTAGGGAATGAACCAAGGACTAAGCTATCCAAGTGGACAACCCTGCATGTGCATCGTTGTGGACAATGGGGGAAAATTGATGGTGTATTTATTATCTCAAACCCTAAACCATGTTCAGGATTTTCAAAGCCATGGTAGAACTACAATATGAGGTTGGCACGACCATATCAGAGTCAATTTCTCATATATGTAGAGCCGAATGGTGGACCAACTCAAAACTTCATAACCCATGATAGTGGAAGTATGTCAGCGTAGTTGCTCAGGCACTGTAATGCTGCAGTGAAGGTTCATAATTCCTGCAATGCTGTAAAAGGCAATAAGGAAATAAGCTGCATAAGCAGCAGTCTCGAAATGTGGGACAACTCAGTCGTATTCAAAAGGGAGCAGAGTTTCTAATGTTACTCATATGTCTTTGAAGTGCCATATGCTCCCCTACGCTATAGATCATACCCTACTATATTCAATTTTTCCATGACTAACAATTCCAGGCGAATGGGGTCTGGTATACTGGAGGTGGAG
>NW_025120670.1:0-1050 GCF_004010195.1 Chiloscyllium plagiosum
GAACCTAAAGCAGCAAATGCTTTGAGAAAAAAAAATTTCCTTGCAATATTGGTTAATGTCGAGCCTTTTTCCACCATTGGCAACTATGGGCATTCATTGCATTGTCTATCTGTTGCTCCAAATTTGTACTGAATTTGGGTGACTGTATATTTGTAAACCCTAACAAGAGCGATTATGAAATTTTGGAAGGACTTGTCGCTATACATTTGTGTACATTTGAATCCTACTTAAGTACCGCCATTTCCAAAAGTTCTTTCAGATAAGTACGAATCCACTTTCTCAGTCACAGTTCTGAAACCGATAGAGCAAAATGATGTTTTCAAAAATACTCTGCATCATAATTGTGAAAAGTACCTTGCAGGCTATCGATATTTATTTCCTGCTATATATTTGATAGACCACAATGAGGCCATTTGGCAAATCTGGGCAATTGCTGTCCTCTTGCTGTGGGAGAGCGACTTTCCAGTTCCATTTCCATTTCATTGTCAGCCTGCCGTTTCATTTCTGGCTCTCTAATACGAATGCATCATTTCCTCCTCAATGCTTCTCATTTGAACTTCTCCACATGATTCTCTATCCACGTTCTCATCATTCTAGAAATAAATATTTATTTTTTAAAGCTGGATTTATTTTTGACTGAACTATTTTGACGAATTTCAGGATAGGGCAACATCATACTGGGAATAACTTCTCGATCATTGCTCTGGTTATTCTTTGATTACTTTCTTACCCAAGACTGGTTCACTTCTTGGCCTTTGTCCATATACAATAAAGTCGCAACACATCCATACGTATCATGATCCTCAGTTATTGTATGATTCTTCATTACATAAAGGCGACAACTCGTTATGCAACTGCATCCACGATAGCAGTCATGTAAATATTGCGTATTTTATCCTAAGTGTGCAGAATATACTGTTCTATCTCAGTGGACACCGATATCTTCCTCTTTTAATCTTTCAATTGAAATAAACGTCAGTGATTTCTTCACTTGCATTATTGCTTTGAGTTTCTTTACTCTTTATAAGTTCATTTAAATGCAGATCCCTG
>NW_025120671.1:0-1050 GCF_004010195.1 Chiloscyllium plagiosum
CCGGTCCCCTACTTTAAATGCCCACAAACTGCCCGGGACGCCCACCCCAGTAAAAACCGGCACACTCACCGCCCCTTCGTTGAAAAAACTGACATACCCCACAGGAACCCCATGTAAATACCGACACACTCGCCAGGATCACCCTTTTAAATGGCGACATACTGCAAAGGTCCCTCTTGTAAATACTGACACATATCCCCAAGTCTCACCTACAACTCAACGGGACTACCTGGAACTACTGACACTACCATCATGACCATCCATGTGTGAAACTCCCTGGGACACCCTGTACATATCAATGCAGTCACCGGTACCTCCCGAGAACAGCCCTGCAAATACAGGCACTCTCCTCGGGACACTGTCTGTAAATACAAACATACTCACTGTAACGAACGTGTTCCTGGGACTCCCCTGTGAATACTACCTGCGTGGAAGACCCCTGTAAAGACTGAGACACGCCCTGGGACCTCCCCCCAATAAATTGCAACATGCTCCCCGAGACTCCCCTCTGAATACTGACGCACTTCTCGGGGACCGTAGGTAAATATTGAATCTCTCCCTGGGATCCCTGCAAAGACTTGCACATTCCACAGAGACCCGCTTGTAAATACAAACAAACTCCCAAGGACGACCCTCCAAATACCGCCACATTCCCCGGGACCCCTCTATAATGACGGGCACACTCTCCAGGGACCCCGGCATGCAAATACCGACACACCCTCTTGACCTCACTGTAAATACTGACACGCTGGGAAACCCCTGGAAAATCAACCACACTCCCGTGATATTCCCTGTAAATACTTTCGCATTCCCTGGGAACACTCCCCGTAAAATCTGACACGGTTCCTGGGACCTCCCTCTAAATACTGACAGACTCTTTGGGACTCCTGTCCAAATACGAACGCGCTCCCAGTCAAACCCCTGTAAATACAGACACACTCCCTGGGAAGCCCGTGCAAATCCTGACACTATGCCTGGGCCACACTATTAATACAGTCATCGTCCCCAGGAACCCCCCTGAATACCAACACACTCCCCGAGGCTCCCTAA
>NW_025120672.1:0-1050 GCF_004010195.1 Chiloscyllium plagiosum
GATAGGGAACCCCAGAGTGTCCCCGAGAGTGTGGGAGAGAGACGGAATCCCAGCGGGTCCCCGAATGTGTGAGAGAATTAGGGAATCCCAGAGAGTCCCCGAGTGTGTGTGATAGAATCCCAGAGAGTCACTGAGAGTGTGTGAGACATTGGGAATCCTAGAGAGTCCCCGAGTGTGTGAGAGAGATAGGGAATCCCAGAGAGTCCCAGGGTGTGTTTGAGAGATAGGGAATCCCAGAGAGTTCCCGAGTGTGCGTGAGAGATAGGGAATCCCACTGAGTCCCCGAGTGTGAGAGATAGGGAATTCCCGCGTGTGTGTGAGAGATAGGGAATCCCAGAGTGTCCCCGAGAGTGTGCGAGAGAAAGGGAATCCCCGATTCTGGGTGAGA
Organism: Chiloscyllium plagiosum; assembly: GCF_004010195.1. Classification (NCBI taxonomy): domain Eukaryota; kingdom Metazoa; phylum Chordata; class Chondrichthyes; order Orectolobiformes; family Hemiscylliidae; genus Chiloscyllium; species Chiloscyllium plagiosum. Next base: position 389 of record NW_025120672.1, read on the forward strand.
AATGGTGAATCCCAGAGTGTGTGTGAGAGATAGTGAATCCCAGAGTGTGTGTGAGAGATAGGGAATCCCTGGGTGTGTGTGAGAGATAAGGAATCCCCGGGTGTGTGCGAGAGAAAGGGAATCCCCGAGTCTGGGTGAGAGATAGTGAATCCCAGAGTGTGTGTGAGAGATAGGGAATCCCAGAGTGTGTGTGAGAGATAGGGAATCCCAGAGAGTTACCGAGTGTGTGTGAGAGGAATGGAATCCCAGCGAGTCACCGAGTGTGTGTGAGAGATAGGGAATCCCGGAGTGTGTGTGAGATATAGGGAGAGATAGAGAATCCCAGAGAGAGATAGGGAATACCTGAGTGTGTGTGAGAGGTAGGGAATCCCAGAGTGTGTGTGAGAGGTAGGGAATCCCAGAGTGTGTGTGAGAGGTAGGGAATCCCAGAGTGTCCCCCGTTTGTGTGTGATAGAATCCCAGTGAGTCCCCGAGTGTGTATGAGATACAGAATCCCAGAGAGTCCCCCAGTGTGTGTGAGAGATAGGGAATCCCAGAGTGTCCCCGAGTGTGTGTGATAGAATCCCAGAGAGTCCCCGAGTGTGTGAGAGATAGGGAATCCCAGCGTGTCCCGGAGTGTGTGTGAGAGATAGGCAATCCGAGAGTGTTCCCGAGTGTGTGTG
>NW_025120673.1:0-1050 GCF_004010195.1 Chiloscyllium plagiosum
CATTGTTAAAGCATGGTGAGACGGCATTGTTAAAGCATGGAGACACGGCATTCTTAAAGCCTGGATACACGGCATTGTTAAAGCCTGGAGACACGGCATTGTTAAGTCATGGAGACATGGCATCACGCAAGCATGGAGACAGGGCATTGTTAAGGCATGCACACACAGCATTGTTAAAGCCTATGTGCATGGCATTGTTAAAGCATGGAGACAGGGCATTGTTAAAGCATGGAGACACAGCTTTTTTAAAGCATGAACCCACGGCATTTTTCAAGAGTGGACACACAGCATTCTTAAAGCATGGACAAATGGAATTGTTAAAGCATGGAGACAGACTTGTTGAAGCATGGACATATAGCATTGTTAAAGCATGGAGACACAGCTTTGTGAATGCATGGACACACAGCATTGTTAAAACAGGGAGACATTGCATCGCGAAAGCATTGAGACACGGAATTCTTAAAGCATGGACAAAAGCATTGTTAAAACATGGACACGCAGAATTTTTAAAGCCTTAAAGCATGGACAAATGGAATTGTTAAAGCATGGAGACAGACTTTTTGAAGCATGGACATATAGCATTGTTAAAGCATGGACACACTGCATTGTTAAAGCATGGACACACAGCATTGTTAAAGCATGGACACATGGCATTGTTAAAGCATGGAGAGACTGCATTGTTAAAGCATGGAGACACGGCATTGTTAAAGCTTGGAGACACGGCATTGTTAAAGCATGGACACGTGGAATTATTAAAGCAAGGAGATACAGCTGTTTTAAAGCATGGACAATGACATTGTTAAAGCTTGGAGACAAAGCTTGTCAAAACATGGACACACGGCATTGTTAAAGCATGGAGACACGGCATTGTTAAAACATGGAGACATGGCATCGCTAAAGCATGGAGACACAGCATTGTTAAACCATGGACATACAGTATTGTTAAAGCATGGAGACACGGCATTGTTAAAGCATGGAGTCACGGCATTGTTAAAGCATGCACACACGGCATTGTTTACGCATGGAGACACGGCATTGTCAATGTATCAA
>NW_025120674.1:0-1050 GCF_004010195.1 Chiloscyllium plagiosum
GACCATTCCTATGACCAGCAATGCAGATTTCTCAGTACAATATCTGGTCTTCAGGCTCCGTAAGCAGATGGCCACAAAACGGTCAAAGGTGAAGGCCCTGTCAGCCAGACCGAGCAATCCCGATTAGCAAAGATCAGCATAGTCGTGAGTTTGCATCCAGGAGTAGTGGACAGGACACTATTACGAAAGTAGATTCGGCCAATCCGATTGAGGATGCATCCATTGGCAATGGCAAGTAAATCAGTCACTGCTATCGCAATCAGGTAGAGTGACATGCACCGGGACAGACCGCATCGTCCCCGGCAAAGGATCAACATTGCCACCAAGTTCGCTGCAAGAAATAAAAGGAGAAATACGATGGGAACATACAAAACAGGCCGAATACACTCTCGGCATCCTACTATACAAAAAGGGCATAGTTTTTAAATTTGAAAACAATTATTTTTCCATACTATCTACTTATCACTGAACATTTTTGACATATAGATCTGTTGATATTTGCCCTAAATGCATTGTGGTTTGCATTAGATGCCATAGCCATGGTTACCATTTTTTGTGTGTTCTTGTTGATGGAAGACTGAAATATTATTAAAGATGAGGAGGTATTTGTAGGTAATGGGCAACAAGGCAGAAAGTGGAGCCCACGAATAATCAGATGGTTCTTTCTTTAAATAAAAATTGTCAGGATGGGAAAATTTGCCCCGATGTTGTGCAATAGGAACCCATATGCAAGTCCCATCCATCCAGAAAGGAGACACAATCAGAAGGGCAGGGCGATGGGGTTAAAGAGAAGGGAAAAAGGATACTCCTCAGTTAGTGCAGGGTCACAGACTCAGCAGCTCTGAGCCGCTAACCCTGGGTTTAGTTACTGGGTTAGTTACTACAAGTGTGGGCAGAGAGATAGGTCTTGATTTTCCCTGAACAGCTGCACAGGGAGCAAAGCAGTTGTTGCGGAGGATGATGGTGGTTGGTGGGGCAAGATGTGAAGGTAGCGGGAGAAGGGGTAAGTGAGACATCAATGAAATCTTTCTCCTTCTTCCTCAGGAATTC
>NW_025120675.1:0-1050 GCF_004010195.1 Chiloscyllium plagiosum
CCCGAGAGGAGTATAGGGGCAGTAGGAGTATACCCGAGGTAAACCAGGAGGGCAAAAAGGGGACATGAGATAGCTTTAGGAAATAGGTTTAAGGAGAATTGAAGGTGATTGTACAAATACACTAAGGACAAATGAGTAACCAGGCAGAGAATAGGTACCCGCAAAAATCATCAAAGCTGTCTGTGGAACTGCAGGAGGTGAGAGCGATTCTGTATGAGCGGACAGGTTTTACAAACAAAATGTGCACGTCAGATAACACAAATTTGAACGTCCCAGTCTCGTGTTTTCAGTAAACGGGGAATTGCCTCAGTGTGGCTGCAGGCATGAGTGACCGCCACCATCTTTATTCAGGGCAAGAATTCAATGGACATGTGCGGAGCCGCCAGCTTTGTAGGGGGCAAGGTGCAGCCAGGCGCATGTGCAGCGTATCTCTGGTACAGAGTCATTGGGCAGGATTTACACAGAGCACATTCAAACTCAGAGAAATGGATGTTTATTTCTGGATTTGTTTCGCCGTTCATTTAAATGATTTGGTATCGTAAATGAGTTTGCAGGTCATACAAATTTGGAGGTATTGTGGATAATGAAGAAGGTTACCTCAGATTACAATAAGATATTGATCAGATGGGGTTGAATTTTGATAAATATGAGGTGCTGCAGTTTGGAAAAGCAAATCAGGGCAGGACTTGTACACTGAATGGCAAGGCCCTGGAGACGTTTGCGGAACAAAGAGACCTTGGATTACAGGTTCATAGTCCTTGCAAGTCAAGTTGCAGGTAGATAGGATGATGAAGAAGGTGTTCAGTATATTTTCCTTTATTGATTAGAGCATTGAGTACAGGATGTGCGAGGTCATGCTGCTGTACAGGACATTCGTTAGGCCACTTTTGGAATATTGTGTGCAGTTCTGGCCTGCATCCTATCAGAAGGGTGCTGTGAAACTTGAAAGGTGTCAAAAAAGAATTACAAGGATGTTGTTGGGGTTGGAGGATTTGAGCTGTAGGGTGCCATAGGCTTAGTGGTGATGTGATGGAGGTTTATACAATCATG
>NW_025120676.1:0-1050 GCF_004010195.1 Chiloscyllium plagiosum
GGTTTAATGTCCCAAAATAGGAAATTAGGAACAAGAGTAAATCTTTTGACTCTATCCTTTGCCATTTAGTTAGATCCAGGCCATTAAAGTGCATCAATAAGCTCCTTTCAGGGTTTATTTTTTAGATTTTCATAATTATCAGTTCTGAAACATGCAATTGATCTTCAGGTTCAAATGGCTATTTGGGGCAGAGAGATTCTGATTCTGACAAAACTTTGTGTAAGTTGTGAAGAACTAACAACAACAAACAACTTCTGCCAATGAACCTGCAGTCTCATCAGCCATTAGCAACATTACCTGGAGCTGCTTTTTGCTTCCAGTATTAACCGGGCAATTAATTGGTCCCTTCACTTGACTGGAACGTAGATTGATCCAGTTACCTTAGACTGGTCATTTTTACTTAATTTCATTTCTTTGTATGACATTGTGTTAAAGTGCTAACATTTCCTTCATTGCTGGCTGAATTTGTAAAGTTAATTGGTGATTGTGCAACCAGACTGATATATCCCAGCTTCATTTTCAAAGTTAGTGATGAATATATTGATTGAATTGAATTGATTTTATTGTCACGTGTACCGAGGCACAGTGAAAAGTTTTGTCTTGTGAGCACTACAGGCAGATCACATAGTTAAATAGCATAGATAAATAAAAAATAGGTGAACAGCGGCAAAAACGAAAAACACTGGTGAATGTTAAGAGTTTGTGAGTCAATTCAGTATTCTAACAACAGTAGCGAACAGACAGTTGCAAAATGGGCTGGTGCATGTGTTCAGTCTTCTGTACCTTCTCCCTGATGGGAGAGGTTGTTGAAAAGCATTGCCAGGGTGGGATAGACCTTTGAGAATGCTGGCAGGCTTTCCTTGACAGCGGACCTGGTAGATGGATTCTATAGATGGGAGGATGGCCTTTGTGATTGTTCAGCTGAGTTCACCACTCTCTGTAACCGTCTACGATCTTGAATGGTACAGTTGCCATATCAGGTCGTGATATATCCAGACAGAATGCTCTCAATGGCGTACCTATAAAAGTTGGCAAGGGTATTCGCTGTCA
>NW_025120677.1:0-1050 GCF_004010195.1 Chiloscyllium plagiosum
GGGATAGAGATTCAGTCAGTGACAGGGATTGAATTTCATTCAGTGAAAGGGATTGAATCTCAGTCAGTGACAGGGATTCAATCTGAGTCAGTGACAGGAATTGAATCTCAGTCAGTGAATGGAATTTTTCTCAGTCCGTGACAGCGATTGAATCTCAGTCAGTGTCAGGAATTGAATCTCAGTCAGTGACAGGAATTGAATCTCAGACAGTGACAGGGAGTGAGCCGCAGTCAGTGACAAGGATTGAATCTCAGTTTGTGACAGGGATTAAACCTCAGTTAGTGACAGGTTTGAATCTCAGTCAGTGAAAGGGATTGAACCTCAGTCAGTGACAGGTTTGAATCTCAGTCAGTGAAAGGGATTGAATCTCAGTCAGTGATAGGTACCGAATCTCAGTCAGTGACTAGGTTTGAATCTCAGTTATTGACAGGGATTGAATCTCATTCTGAGATAGGGATTGAATCTCAATCAGTGACAGGGATTGAATCTCAGTCAGTGACAGGGATTGAGATTCATTCAGTGACAGGGATTGAATATCAGTCAGTGACAGGGATTCAACCTCAGTCAGTGACTGGGTTTGAAGCTCAGTCAGTGACAGGGATTGAACCTCAGTCAGTGACAGGGATTGACTCTCACTCAGTGACAGGGATTGAACCTCAGTCAGTGAAAGGGTTTGAATCTCCATCTGTGACAGGATTTGAACCTCTGTCAGTGACAGGGATAGAGCCTCAGTCAGTCATAGGAATTGATTCTGAGAAAGTGACAGGGATTGACATTCAATCAGTGAAAGGGATTGAATCTCAGTCATTGACAGGGATTGACCCTCAGTCAGTGAGAGAGAATCAATCTCAGTCAGTGACAGGGATTGAATCTCAATCAGTGACAGGGACTGAGCCTCAGTCAATGACAGGGATTGAATCTCAATCAGTGACAGGGATTGAATCTCAGTCAGTGACAGGGATTGAATCTCCGTCAGTGACAGGAATTGAATCTCAGTCAGTGACAGGGATAAAGCCCCAATCAGTAACAGGGATTGAATCTCAGTATGTG
>NW_025120678.1:0-1050 GCF_004010195.1 Chiloscyllium plagiosum
AATGGGCACATGTTTGACCTTTCTCCGTTTGGATTTGCCCTGCACAGTTTACTCCGAGCATGGCAGGTATTGGGCAATTACACCACGGTTTGTCGACAGGGGCACGGAGTTCCTGGTGGAGGGCCTAGTACAGAGGGGTCCATTCTCTTCCTAGAGTGGGGGGCACACCACCAGACCCACCGAGCATGGTCTGAGCTCACCACCCAGCTCAGTGCACTATCTGCGGTCTGAGGAAATGTCCAGCAATGCAGGATAAGCATCAATAACCTTCTCTGTTCTATCAGGATAAGGATCACCGTATTCTCTCTGCTCCCTCACACTCACTTTATATCTGTTATGCCACCAACCCTTGAACTAGGTTCCTGCTCCACCACTCTCACTGCTGCATGCAGCACCTTCTCTCTCTCTCTGTCTCCATCCACTTTACACACTGCATAGATACAACACTGTGGACTGACTCCCTCCGGACACCCCACCATACCTCCCCCAACCCCCACCTACACCAGAACTAACAGCAGGGCCTCCCACTCCCTCCCTCCCTTCCTCCTTTCCAAGAGAAACAGCCGGGAATAGCACAGGAAGGGCCAAGCTGGGTGGTGGAGTGCCCGATATCCATTCCCTCACCCCCCTCCCCCCGCCATCTGGGGAGGACCCTGGTAGGAGCCGGAGAGGACCGGGATGCCTCGTATGGAGATGCTGAAACATCCACGTCCCACCGACCGAGTAAGGAGCTATGTTCAGTGAAGGGCAATTCTCACTTTAAACCCACTGGCAGCTCCGTTTCCCCCCGGCACAACTTAGGAGCCGTGGCCCTGATGCCATCTCCCTTTTGTGTTGAGCTGGTACAAATGGAATCCCCACGGTCTCGGTGAGTAGGAGGGTGGGCTCACAACATATCATCACCACCACCCCCCAGGAAGGGAGCACGGAGGCTTCCTCCTACACCTCCTCCTGTAAACAGCTCAGATACTGAAACTAATCTGTGATGGTAACTGCTCTCCCCACCTGTCCTGACATCTTCAACAATCTGTGCTCAAATACACCCTGGAC
>NW_025120679.1:0-1050 GCF_004010195.1 Chiloscyllium plagiosum
CAGAGAGAGAGCAGGGATCTTCCAGAGAGAGAGCAGGGATCTCACACAGAGACAGAGAGCAGGGATCTCCCAGAGAGAGAGAGAGAGAAGGGATCGCCCACAGAGAAAGAGCAGGGATCTCCCCGAGAGAGAGAGAGCAGGGATCTCCCAGCGAGAGAGAGAGAGCAGGGGTCTCACAGAGAGAGAGAGCAGGGATCTCCCAGAGAGAGAGCAGGGATCTCCCAGAGAGAGAGAGCAGGGATCTCCCAGAGAGAGAGAGAGAGCAGGAATCTCCCAGAGAGAGAGAGAGCAGGAATCTCCCAAAGAGAGAGAGAGCAGGAATCTCCCAGAGAGAGAGAGAGAGCAGGAATCTCCCAGAGAGAGAGAGCAGGGATCTCCCAAAGAGAGAGAGAGAGCAGGAATCTCCCAGAGAGAGACAGAGAGCAGGGATCTCCCAGAGAGAGAGAGAGCAGGGATCTCCCAGAGAGTGCAGGGATCTCCCAGAGAGAGAGCAGGGATCTCCCAGAGAGAGAGAGCAGGGATCTCCCAGAGAGAGAGAGAGAGAGCAGGGATCTCCCAGAGAGAGAGAGTGAGCAGGGATCTCCCAGAGAGAGAGTGAGCAGGGATCTCCCAGAGAGAGAGAGAGAGAGCAGGGATCTCCCACAGAGAGAGAGGGAGCAGGGATCTCCCACAGAGTGAGAGAGAGAAGGGATCTCCCAGAGAGAGAGGGCAGGGATCTCCCAGAGAGAGAGAGAGCAGGGATCTCCCAGAGAGAGAGAGAGCAGGGAGCTCCCAGAGAGAGAGTGAGCAGGGATCTCCCAGAGAGAGAGTGAGCAGGGATCTCCCAGAGAGAGAGAGAGAGAGCAGGGATCTCCCACAGAGAGAGAGGGAGCAGGGATCTCCCACAGAGTGAGAGAGAGAAGGGATCTCCCACAGAGAGAGGGCAGGGATCTCCCAGAGAGAGAGAGAGCAGGGATCTCCCAGAGAGAGACAGAGCAGGGATCTCCCAGAGAGAGAGAGCAGGGATCCCCTAGAGACAGAGAGAGAGCAGGGATATCCCAGAGAGAGAGA
>NW_025120680.1:0-1050 GCF_004010195.1 Chiloscyllium plagiosum
TCTGAAGGTGTGTTTCTGTACCAGTCACTGTGCTTCCTGAAAGATTGTTTCTGTACCCAGTCACTGTGCTCTCTGAAGGAGTGTATCTGTACCCATTCACTGTGCTCCCTGAAGGAGTGTTTCTGTTCCCAGTCACTGTGCTCTCTGAAGGTGTGTTTCTGTACCAAGTCACTGTGCTCCCTGAAGGAGTGTTTCTGTACCCAGTCACTGTGCTCTTTGAAGGAGTGTTTCTGTGTCCAGACATTGTGCTCTCTGAAGGAGTGTTTCTGTACCCAGTCACTGTGCTCTCTGAAGGAGTGTTTCTGTACCCCGTCAGAGTGCTCTATGAAGGAGTGTTTCTGTACCCAGTCACTGTGCTTCCTGAAAGATTGTTTCTGTACCCGGTCACTGTGGTCTCTGAAGGAGTGTTTCTGTACCCAGTCACTGTGCTCTCTGAAGGAGTGTTCCTGTACCCAGTCACTGTGCTCTCTAAAGGAGTGTTCCTGTACCCCGTCAGAGTGCTCTATGAAGGAGTGTTTCTGTACCCAGTCACTGTGCTCTCTGAAGGAGTGTTTTTGGACCCTGTCATTGTGCTCTCTAAAGGAGTGTTTGTGTACCCAGTCACTGTGCTCAGTGAAGGAGTGTTTCTGTACCAAGTCACTGTGCTCTCTAATGGAGTGTTTCTGCACCCAGTCACTGTGCTCTCGAAAGGAGTGTTCCTGTACCCCGTCAGAGTGCTCCATGAAGGAGTGTTTCTGTCCCCAGTCACTGTGCTCTCTGAAGGAGTGTTTCTGGACCCTGTCATTGTGCTCTCAAAAGGAGTGTTTCTGTACCCAGTCACTGTGCTCCCTCAAGGAGTTTTTCAGTACCCAGTCACTATGCTCTCTGAAGGAGTGTTTCTTTACCCAGTCACTGTGCTCCCTGAAGGAGTGTTTCTGTACCCAGTCACTGTGCTGTCTGAAGGAGTGTTTCGGGACCAAGTCACTGTGCTCTCTGAAGGAGTGTTTCTGTACCCCGTCATTGTGCTCACTGAAGGACTGTTACTGTACCCAGTCACTGTGCTCTCTGAAG
>NW_025120681.1:0-1050 GCF_004010195.1 Chiloscyllium plagiosum
TGCCAGGTTTGGAGAGTTTGAGCTATAAGCAGAAGCTGAATAGGCTAAAGCAGTTTTCCCTGTAGAATCACGGGCTTAGGGCTGACCTTATAGAGATTTATAAAATCATAAGGGGCATGGATGTTTAAATAGACAAGGGCTGTTTCCCAGAGTAGGGGATTCAAAAATAGAAGGTATAGGTTTAAGGTGCGAGGGGAAATATTTTACATGGAACTTAGAGGCAATGTTTTCATATAGAGGGAGGTGTGCATATGGGATTATATGCCAGAGGAAGTGGTAGAGTCTGGCATCTTCATGGGTGTCTGAATAAGGAGGTTTAGAGGAATATGAGCCAAATGCTGGCAAATCAGACTCGATCAGATTGGGATGTCTGGTCAGCACGTGCAAATCTGCATGCGATATGACTCTATAAAAGGGATGAGGAGACATTCCAAACAGACATTTCAAGTGGGAATTCTCTTCCCCACAAGTTTGAGATGCTTCTTTGTTTGCATTGATTCAAAGCTGAGTTAGTTAAATATTTGACAGAGAAGTGAGTCATGGATAATGGGATACAGACAGGAAAGCGCGGCTGTGACCATAACCTGAACAGCCACAATCTTAGTGCCTGGTGGAGAAGGCTCAAAGTGTCTAATGGCCCACTCCTGCTCCTCAGTCCCATGATTCTATGTTCCATTCAGTCCCTCAAACCTGCTAGATAGGAACAGTTGGAGGCTACTGCTGTAAACTGGTGCACAGAAATAGAGGAGACCATTCAGCCCCTCAAAACTGTCAAACTCAGTTTGGGCTTGTTTGGAAATTGTAATTGGAAAGCCCAGGCTAGGTATGAAAGAGGCCCCTCATCTCTCTTTACAGAGCTTCCCCTGTCTGCAACTTGTGCTTCATTTGTTGGTCATTTTGTAGACCCAAATGCACTGTGAATACAGCCCCTATACCTCAACCAGAGATGTCCAGACAATCTGGCAACATTCAATAATATAGCTTCCAGGAAAATAACACCCTCGACGTTCCAATAATAGAATGTGAGGATCCCACAAACAGGGGTATGTC
>NW_025120682.1:0-1050 GCF_004010195.1 Chiloscyllium plagiosum
TTATATAATTGTCCCTCAGGATCACAGCTTTCTTACAATTAACCCCGACGAAGGCATCATCTTACACACGTCAAGTTAAATTCTATTTGCCTTTTCTTCATCTAACGTTTCAAATGAACTTATCCTGCTGCAACCATTGATACTGTCCCGAGTATCCATAACTCCACAAAGTTTCTTGTCGTCTGCAATAATTAATTTTGCCATTGGACTTGTTTTCCCTTGTGTGAGAATCTGTAACCAGAATCCCAGCAAGGGCTCACCCATTGGAGACAGAGATGCGAAGGAGGTTTTTCACTCAGAGGGTATTGAATCTATGGAATTCCTTGCAGCAGAGAGCTGTAGAGGCTGGGTCAGTAAGTATACTTACAGCAGAAATGGTAAGACTTTAATTCATCAGGGAAACAAGGATGGCATGGGAAGGGCAGGAACATAGAGGTCGGGGTTATCGGATCAGCCATGATACCAATGAATACCGGAAACGCGCAATGGGCCAAATGGTTTAATTCATCTCCTCCACTCATGGCTTTCTCTTCATCAAATTCAAGCTCAATAAAAGGATTATATCTTATTCTGGTTCTCTGCTTAGAAAGATTCTTTAAAACGAGGTTATTAGATATTTCTCTTAGCACAACATTTGTTCCGGAATATCCCGTTCCCTTGATGGTTTCTTCACACGCTGTTACTGAACACCATCTTGTATAAGATGCAGGATTCCATCTATTGGAGTCCTGATACGCATTAGTTATCTCGTCAGGACGGAGACTACTGTAGCACACAGTAACTGTACTGCACTTGCTACAGGTACATTCAATTTCCTTATTATAACCATATTTACTTTACTTGGTGTCGATAAAATATATCCTGTTGATGGTTACTGCTTCCTTCTGTTTCTCATCTTCATCCAAATAGAATCTGAGTTTTGATTTTCTTATCCATTTGATTGTCCCACAACTTCACTGAATGCATCCTTTCCTCACAGCGTTACCAGACCTTGTTGGACTTCTTAACAATCCTGCATAAGTTCTGACAACCCTTCAATATTCACTTGCC
>NW_025120683.1:0-1050 GCF_004010195.1 Chiloscyllium plagiosum
CATGAGATTTAATTCTGTCTGTCAGAAAGAGGGATGATGACTGGGGAATATCATTGTATTCCCCATCCAGTCTCCACAGCCACTGCCCCCATTCCGTCCTATCTCCCAGCCAATATCATGTTAATTCGAACCTGACTCATTAAGTAATAAATCTTAATGAATACGTTCATTGTAATTATCACTTTTAGTTTTGGACTGAGGCTAAAATGCGTACAAAATACGGTTTACAGTAAATAAAACTGCATTGAGAAGTCTGTCAATTTACATAAATAAATTACTGAAGCATATTTGCTATGGAAGTTCCAAAGTTGTCTCATTAGAGCAGTGAGATGAACATTCGGAGAAGTCCACACTTCCTGTCTATGTTCGGGGCAACTGTGCCCAATGATGGTCTGTTCGGTGGCGTTTGTTCCCGTGGAGGAGAGATCAGCACAGAAACAACATCCTGATCGTGATTCTTTTGGGGGGATGGAGGGAATTTGGGAGAGATGGTTACAGCATAGTAAACAGATAACAGAGCAGAATCATGTAGCCTACGAAAGAAAAATATTCTTATTCTCCCTCATAACTGACTTCACGAGAGAATTTGGTGATGGGAGATGTCACCAATAACCAGCAATGTCAACATGTAGTCCAGTCCAGATATATTGTGAACTGAATGTGCTGTATTGAAAGCTGGGACTGTTTGCTCTGACTGTGACTGATGTCAGTCTCTATGCAATGCAACTGTGTCACTGGAGGGTTTCCCTCTCCTATTAGAGGTTTCATTCAATGCGCTATCCCACTGTAGTAACAGATGCATCAGCTCTATCAGTATCAGAGATCAACAGCTGCATAGATCTGAATCTGCGAATAGCGGACTGGAATATTACAACAATGGAGAGGAGGTTTTCCTTGAGTCTTTTCAAGATTTCCCCCTCTTGGGGATTTCTACCATATCGGATATCAGCAGTGCTGATGATTATGCTGGACGCGGTGGAGGGTGTGCTATTCACCTATTCTCGCTATTGTTGGTATTCTCTACCTCTGTCCATTCATTAATCCCATAAA
>NW_025120684.1:0-1050 GCF_004010195.1 Chiloscyllium plagiosum
GCTTCGGTTAAAGGTTTTGGTGAGGGTTGGGGTATGGGAAAGGATTCGGTTTATGGTTAGCATGAGGTTTGTGGTGAATGTTAGGGTTAGAGTTGAGCCAGAGTTTGCTTTAGTTTCAGGGTGAGGGTGAGTGGTAGGCCTGGGTTGAATTAGGGTTAGAACATAGAATGTCGAGCAGTGCAGCATGAGAATGGGCCCTTCGGCCTGCAATGTTGTACCGAACATAACATCAAATATAAATAATCCCTTCTGCCTGCCCTTGGTCCATATCCCTCCGTCCTTTACGTGCTTATGTGCTTATCTAAAAGTCCCTTAAATGCCCCTATTGTATTTGCCTCCATAACCACTTCTGGCAGTGTATTCCAGACTCCTACCATGCTCTGGGTGAAAAACCCTTGCCCCTCACATCTCCTTTGGACATTCCCCCATTACGTCTGCCCCCTGATGTTAGACATTTCAACTCGGGGAAGAGATTCTGACTGTCAACCCTATCTATTCATCTCTTAATTTTTCTATCAAGTCGCTGCTCCAGAGAAAACAACCAAGTAATTCCAGCCTCTCCTTATCGCTTATATCCCCCCCAATCCAGGCAGCATCCTGGTAAACCTCTTCTGCACCCTCTCCAAAGCCTCGACATCCTTCCTGTAATGTGGTGAGCAGAATTGAATGCAATACCCCAAGTGCAGCCTAACCAAAAGTCTTGCAAAGCTGCAACTTGACATCCTGACTCATGTACTGAACTCCCTGACCAATAAAAGCAAGCATTCCATACTACACTATCTACTTGTGTGATCACTTTCAGGGAGCTATAGATGTGAACCCCAAGATCTCTCTGGACATCAATGCTGTCAGAGTCCTGCCATTAACTGTATACTTTTCCTTAATGTTTGATCTCCTGAAATGCAGCATCTCACACTTACTCGGATTAAACTCCATCTGCATTCCTCTGCCTATATCTGCAACTGATCTATATCCCACTGTATCGTTTGACATCCTGCTATACTATCCACCACTCCACCAATCTTTGTATCATCTGCAAACTTACTAACC
>NW_025120685.1:0-1050 GCF_004010195.1 Chiloscyllium plagiosum
AGCTGCCCCTAGAAATATTAAAATTGCTTGATCGCACCCTGTTGGTAATAACTGCAGCGAGAGGTACACTGTAGAGAACCTTTACCCATCTTATGAAAACTTCGCCCAGACCAAACCGGTCTAGAGTATAGAAAAGGTACGGCCACTCAATTCGGTCAAATGCCTTCTCTGCATCTAAAGAAATCACCAATCCCTGTATTGACTGCTGTTGGCATGCTTGAATTACATTAAGCAGCCTCCTAACATTATTGGAGGATCTGCGACCCTTTATGAAGCCCATCTGATCCTCTTTAATAATAGAGGGTAACACAGTCTCCAGCCTTAACGCAAGATCCTTAGAGAGGATCTTAAACTCCACATTTAAGAGCGAGATGGGCCTCTATGAAGCACAGTCTTCCGGATCCTTCCCTTTTTTAAGGATAAGTCAAATATTGGCCCCTCTCAGAGATGGGAGACAAGCATGACTGTATGAATCATTAAACATATTCAGCATCGGGCCTGACAGTATACTTATAAATTCCTTATAGAATTCACTGGGAAGCCCATGAGGACCGGGCGCCTTTCCACTCTGAAGCTGCCTCTCAGCTTCCTGCACTTCTTGCTCTGATAATGGGGCATTGAGAAAGGACTGTTGTTCGGGAGTCACACCCGGGAGCTTCAGATCTCTAAAAAAAGGATTCCATTTTGGCCTTCCCTTCCTCATAATTCTCAGACTGATATAACTTAGAGTAGAATCTCTGGAACGCCACATTCATCTTTTTAATTCCCCACACATGTTAGGTTCCCAAACCCTTCCCTAATCGCTGTAATGGTTTGTGGGGCACTTCTCTTTCTGGCAAGGTATGCTAAGTATTTGCCTGGCTTGTCACCATGCTCGTATAACCTTTGCTTTGCAAAAGCCAGCTCCTTCTTTGCCGTCTGCGTGAGCACGGAATTTAGTGTAGACCGCAGTACTGTAATCCTCTGTAGTTTGACCAACAAGGGTCTGTCAAAATAGGCCTTCTCGGCTGCCTTCTAACGTGCTTCAAGGAGACGTTGCTGCTCACCCTT
>NW_025120686.1:0-1050 GCF_004010195.1 Chiloscyllium plagiosum
AGTGCAGTTAGGCCACCAATGCACTGTCTGTCATCACCCAAACCCTGCAGCAGTGCAGCCAGACCAGCGACACACTGCCTGTTATCACCCAACCTCTGCAACAGTGCAGCCAGACAGTGATGCACTCCCTGTTATTACCCAATCTCTGCAGCAGTGCAGCCAGACACGCGATGCACTGCCTGTTATCACCCAAACCCTGCAGCAGTGCAGCCAGACTAGTGATGCACTGCCTGTTATCACACAACCTCTGCAGCAGTACAGCCAGACCACCAATGCACTGCCTGTTATCAACGCAACTCTAGGCAGTGCAGCCAGGCTACCAATGCACTGCCTGTTATCACCCAAACTCTGCTGCAGTGCAACCCGACCACCAATGCACTGCCTGTTATCACACAAACTCTGCAGCAGTGCAGCCAGGCCACCAATGCACTGCCTATTATCACCCAAACTCTGCAGCAGTGCAGCCAGACCCGCGATGCACTGCCTGTTATCACGCAAACTCTGCAGCAGTGCAGCCAGGCCACCAATGCACTGCCTGTTATCACCCAAACACTGCAGCAGTGCAGCCAGACCCGTGATGCACTGCCTGTTATCACCCAAACTGCAGCAGTGCAGCCAGACCAGTGATGCACTGCCTGTTATCACTCAAACCCTGCAACAGTACAGCCAGGCCACCAATGCACTGCCTGTTATCACCCAAACCCTGCAGCAGTGCAGCCAGGCCACCAATGCATTGCCTGTTATCACCCAGGCTACCAATGCTCTGCTGGTTATCACCCAAACCATGCAGCAGTGTAGCCAGACTAGTGATGCACTGCTTGTTATCACCCAAACTCTGCAGCAGTGCAGCGAGGCCACCAATGCACTGCCTGTTACAACCCAAATCCTGCAGCAGTTCAGCCAGACCAGCGATGTACAGCCTGTTATCACCCAACCCCTGCAGCAGTGCAGCCAGACCAGCGACACACTGCCTGTTATACCCAAACTCTGCAGCAGTGCAGCCAGTCCAGCGACAAACTGCCTGTTATCACCCAAACCCTGCAGCAGTGC
>NW_025120687.1:0-1050 GCF_004010195.1 Chiloscyllium plagiosum
CTGCTTCTGCCTCTGCCTTCCTTCTTCTTCTTCCTTCTCCTTCTTCTTTCTCTTTCTCCTCCTTCTTCTTCTTCTTCTGTCTTCCTTCCTTCCTTTGTACGTACGTGTGTGCGTAAGGCAGTAGCAGAGGGGCAGTGCCCCTTAAGGAGGAGAGTCCCAGCACGTGAACTCACTCCCGCCGGCGCGCTGCTGGAGAGTCCCTCCCCTCCAGGGGCCGGTGCCTGGACCTGTTGATGACCAGTTTGGCCAATCTCCAAGTTATTTTTGTTAATCAGGACCTCCTGATTGGTGTCTTCAAGCCCAGGCCAATCAAGGACCCTGTAGCACACAAATCCCCCCACCCTCCCAGGGGACTGGGTCAGCTCCTCTTGTAGCTTTTCCTGTGACGTTTCCACCCCAGCTCCGGTCCCTCTGATGCGGACTCTGACACGGCCTGTACCGGACTGTAGTTCCTCTCCTTGTATCCGGAGCATCTCAAGAATTTCCTCCTCTTCCAGCGGTAATGGTATCGAGGCTGCATCCATCTTCGACCCTGAGGTTTCCTCGACACCAGCCAGAGGGGAGAGCCCATGGTTTCTGACAGGCTATCTGGTTGTTGACAGGTGCCTAGTACATGTTGCTCCTGCCCTGTTTGTGAGGGAACAGCTTTCAGGTGATCCACGTGTTGGTTCAGGACTGCCTCACTTTCCCCAAACTTTGTACGTCACGGGACCTGACCTCACCTCAACCTCACCTCGTACCCATACAGAGGTGTTGCCATGGTTCTGGCACGAAACGTCATCCCCTCAATGAAATGGTCTCCCTCACTTCGAGGAGGCATGTGGCTGGCATTGGTGATCCTGCTGTTGTTTCACCCCAACAGCCCTCCCCCAGTTTGGGAAATATCAGGTTTAACCTGGTGCAGTGTCTTCTCCCCGTCACCAACTCTGCTGGAACTATCCTGTTGCGTGTGGGCTGGGCCCAGAATCGACCAGGAACCGGGACAGTTTGGTATCAAGTGACACTGTAGGCTGCTGCTTAATCCTGCCTTCAACATTTGGAACACTCTTT
>NW_025120688.1:0-1050 GCF_004010195.1 Chiloscyllium plagiosum
GCCAAAGGGCCTATTTCCACACTGTAGGAAATCTAATCAAATCAAGATGAAGTGATACTCTTCCCTGCCTCTAAAGTTAAATAACCTATTTGAGTGGGAAATATCTAAATAGGCTTGAAATGAAATGTACAGTTGATTCAATTCCTACATCAGCTGAGGTTACTATGAAAGACTCTCCTTCACAAGCTCTCCCTTCATCTGAGGCACAGTAAGCCTCAGGTTAAATCATCACCAGCTGTCTCTCTCCCTTTCTCATGGGAGAGCAGCCCTTTGGACTTCTGGGAATATGATAACTTTAGTCATTTGGGAGGACCGAACTTGAGCATTGTCAAACAAAGACAGGTTTTGTCAAAGCATTTCGTTTTTCACCCATCAGGATAATTTTGCATCCATCAGGATAAGGATGTCAATGCAAAGGAAAATGTCATTTTACACTGTATGAGAAGAAAGTGCTGATTGTTTGGCATTTGAACTCTGATTGGTAAAGGTGTTGCCATGCTGAGTATTCCAATTTTTTTAAATTCATTCACTGGCTGAGGACATCAGTGGCTAGGCCAGAACTTGTTCCTATCCATCATTGGCCAGGAGATAGGTAAGAGTTAACGTCTTTGCTGTGGGTCTGGAGGCCAGACAAGATAAGGATAGCAACTTCCTTCCCTAAAGGACATCAGTGAACAGATATTTTTCTGATAATCTACAATGGATTCATGGTTATTATTGTGCTCTTAATTCCAGATTTTCATTGAATCCAAATTCCACCATCTACCATGGTGGGATTTGAACCGGTATCCCCAGAACAATACCTGGGTCTCTGGATTAAAAGGTCTAGCGATAATAACACTAGATCACCACCTCACTGTTAGTTTGATGATGAGTGAAAGTTAATTACTAGGATTTGTTTAAATTTAAACCAGGTAGGTTGTCTCTGATTTAAAACTGAAAGAACTGCGGATGCTAGAGATCCGAAACAAGAACAGAAATTGCTGGAAAAGATCGACAGGTCTGGCAGTATCTGCAGAGAGAAATCAGAGTTAACATTTCAGGTCCAGA
>NW_025120689.1:0-1050 GCF_004010195.1 Chiloscyllium plagiosum
GCTGCCTGAGGGAGTGGCAGAGTCAGAATCATTGGTGACCTTTAAGCGGCAATTGGATAGGTACATGGGTAGGCGCTTAAGCGAGGAAAATTGTTCAGCACAACATCGTGAGCCGAAGGGCCTGTTCTCTGCTGTATTGTTCTATGTTCTATGTTCTAAGGACATATATACACCGAGAGATGGTTCACGACTACTGTCAGAGAAAAGAGTGAGGAGTTGGAGTCGTTGGAATTCAGCAGAATGAGAATCCCGCATTACAAGAGAGATTAATGTTGCCGCAGTGGACGGGGGCAATGCAGTTTTGTGACTGCAGTCAGGTCAGCAGTGATCTTATTGAATTATGAAGCAAACACGAGAGGCTGATTCGTTCTGTTCCTGCACTCGGATTGAACGGTTTATCCAATCAAACACATGCAGAGCCAGAATGGAAGGGATAGGTATATCGTGAAACTCAACCTAGACATCATTGCATAACCATTGGGATTTTTAGAGAAATATTTCTAGATTTCGTATCGGTGACACAATGCCCATCTCGCTTTATCTCGTTTCAATCTAAAGGTAAAAAGGTGGTAATATCCCAGAATGTGTGCACGCAACGTATATGCCGAGGAAAGCAGTGACTGAAACATTACAGAATGGTCCTTCCCCACATTGAGTCGGTCCTGACAATATTATGACACATCAAATGCACAAAACAACATAAAAACAGAAGAACATAAAAAAAATGTTCGAGTAGAGTAGGCCATCTGCGCCATCGAGTCTGCTCCGACATTCAGTGAGATCATGCCTGTGTTTTATTTTGTGGTCTCAAATTCAATGACCCACTCTCTCACAATAGCTGGTACTTCCTTTCTGCTTCAAACATCTATCTTTGCCATCAAAGCATTCGAGGAGGTATCCTCAACGGCATCAGTCGGGAGGGAATTCCACAGATTTACTACCGTTTTTGTGAAAAAGTTTCATCTCAAATCGGTGCTAACACTACAGCCCCTTATTCTGAGGTTTTGGTCATGCAGGTTCGCCCGCCAGGAGAACAGCTTTGCTGCCTCT
>NW_025120690.1:0-1050 GCF_004010195.1 Chiloscyllium plagiosum
CGTAAAGATTGATGCAAAACGTTGATTTAAATCGTTTGCCATTTGTTGTTTTCTTTATTTAAGTGAAACACAGTTGTTTCCAACCCTCAGTCATCTGGGACTGGACTGATCAACTGAGGCTGAAACCAAAGGTAATGAAGAGATGAAAAACTCAGCAATAAGCAGGAATTCCATTTGGGGGACACTGGAGAAAATTGCAGACACCCAAATCAAATCAGAACACAAGAAAAATGTCACAGCGACTTCGAATCACTTACCAGGAATTCCAAAGAATGCAAAAACGGGAAAGAGAATTTCAAGTGGAAGCGCCTGTGGTCTCATTTTTTGTGAAAGCAGAAACAGTCAAAATGAGGCAACACATTGAAATACACTCAATTTATACACAAGTGTCCATCCTCAGGGAGAGTGCGAACAGATATCATTAAACACACAAATTCTAACACACACATTAATTCAGGCTAGGAGCCTGGGGCTGGTAGCGCGGGTATCTCCTGTGGCCATCCCTATCTGAAACAAATGCGCTGTTTTGGAAAATGTAGAAGGTTATTGATTCTCAGGGGAATGTAGCACGAACAGCCATGTTCTTGGTACCGAGGCGGGCTCTCATGGAATGAGCGTTACATCAGGTAACAAGCAATCCATTGTGACAGTGGACTGTCTAGGCAGAGGTGCAGACAGACATATCTGCGGTCACCAACCAGAAATCAGAATGACATATTATCTTTCTGGTGCCACGTTCAAGGGTATCTGAAAGAGAGGGCAAAATGTTCTCAAAGGGGTGAGGAACGTGCAGGAGGTCATTGCAGACATTAGAACCAACCACATAGGAATGAATAAGGATGCGATTCTGAAGTGAGAATGTAGAAAGGGAGACAGGAATAGAAAAAGGAAGTCCTTGCAGTTAGTAATATCTGGATTACATCTAATGCTGCTAGCTAGTTAGTCTAAGAATCGGAGGATAGAGCAGAAGAATGCGTGGCTGAGAAGCTGGTCAGGGGAGAAGAGTTCGCATTGCACCATTGGAATCTGTCCCTATATGAAGGTCTAATT
>NW_025120691.1:0-1050 GCF_004010195.1 Chiloscyllium plagiosum
GGTCTACCTCCACCAGCACTCCTGTAAAGGCTCGAGTCCTCTAGCACCTCCCATGCGACAGGATCCTACTTAAACATTTGAATCAGTGCCTTTCCTCCATTGTCTCCAACAGCAGCCTGTGAAACAACTCATCCAGACCTGGGGACTTGTCCATTTTTATACCAGCCAAACCATCAATCCCTGCTCGCATCTTATATCAATCTGTTTAAGAACTTCCCAGTCCATCTTCTTGAACTAAGTATCTGCCTCCTCATTCTCCCAAGTAAAACAGATGGGAAGCTCTCATGTCACAATCCATCAATGTTTTCCAGCTTCGCACACAGATTGCCCTCTTGGTTTCTAATGGGCCCTGATTGTTCCCTGGTTAGTCTGTCCTGCTTGATGTTCTTGTGGAATATCTTGAAATCCTCGCGAATCTTGCTCACACTTTTCAATGCCCTACGTTCGTCACTCCCCTCTGAGTGATATTTTGAAAGTTTCATTTCGATCACCTCTCATTCTCTGAAAATCTGCAGCATACAGGAGGAGTTCCCTCATTGGACAATATTTGCCATCCGAGGGATTAATCTGGAAAATGTCCATTCAGTATATGAGATCAGTATGATTTACTTGGATCAGGAAATCAAAGCTGTACTCAATACTCTAGGTACAGACGAACCAACATTCTGTGTCACTGGTGCGGAACATTTTTACTCCTAGTTGGTGCAAGTTACTTCAGAAGCTGGAATCTGTACTGAAACTAACACATGCTGGAGATCACATTGAATCAGATATCATCCATGGAGAGAGAGCACAGAGCCCTTCATCGTCTATATTCTGATTCCCTTCAAACAAAGGGAAACTTAACTTTTACCTTCCCCCATTTGCGTATGTTCCTCCCAATACAATTTTCTTTATTGTTGTAGGGATAACTTACTATATGAATTCTTTAACAATCCTCCTGATATCCAACTGGACTTCATCTATTGGTTGACCATTGTTTATATCGACAAGCGACATCTTCAAACAAAAATTTGATAAATATTGCCATCCCTTTCAGAAATCTAGCAT
>NW_025120692.1:0-1050 GCF_004010195.1 Chiloscyllium plagiosum
ATGTGGTCTCATCTACAATGGGGGAAACGAAGCGTAAACTGGGTGACTGCTTCGCAGAACATCTACGTTCTGCCCGCAAACAAGACCCTGAATTTCCAATTGCCTGCCAATTCCACACCCCACCCTGTTCCCTGGCCAACATCTATGTCTCAGGTTTGCTGTATTGTTCCAGCAAAGCTCCGCACCGGCAGAACGAAGAGCACCAAATATTACACTTGGGGACCTTACATCCCTCCGGTCCCAATATCGAATTCAATAATTCTAGGGCCTGAACTCCATAATATCCTCGTCCCTACCACACACACCAAGCCTTGTTATCACATACTGGATTAGTGGTGCTGGAAAAGCACAGCAGTTCAGGCAGCATCCAAGGAGCAGTAAAGTCAACGTTTCAGGCAATAGCCCTTCATCAGGAATACAGGTTTCCAGCATCTGCAGTCATTGTTTTCACCTTGTTATCACATAGTCTGTGATTACACACTGCCTTTCTTAGACACGAATAGTCCCCAAAAACAGTTATTCACCCTCCCACGCAGATTGTTATCAACTCCCTTTCCTGTCCAACACTTCTTCCCTCTCTTTGGGCTCTGTCCTGATCTATCATTTACTGCATCCGCCTTCCTCCCACAATATTTTTCGCATATTAACCGACATTTTCCCCATCACTATCAGTTCTGTGGAAGAGTCACCGGCAACTCCTGTTTTTCTTGTTTCTGATAAACAGCGTCCGCAGTTCTTTCAGCTTTTTGTTGAGGTAGAGTTGGAAATTGTTTCGAGAGACACAAGGAGAGGGGGGAGAGACAGAACAGACATGAACTGTTGATCTCCGTTGTTACTCATAACGTAAAATCATTGTAGTGCGATCGCTTCCCTTAACCGTGAATAGAAGCGCATCGGGCCTTGTGAGCTTGTAGCGCAACGTAAGCGCGTTTGACTCCCGATCCGAAGGTTGAGCGTTCACGTCATATCAAACTCACTGAAATTAACTTCGCCTAATCCAAATCAAGAAAAGCGTGAGCTCATTCCGGGAATCTGTTGAGTTAAGTCTTC
>NW_025120693.1:0-1050 GCF_004010195.1 Chiloscyllium plagiosum
TTGGGTCTGTTTGCATGCTGTATGACTCTATGATTGTAACACAGGCTGCAATTCCCACTCATAACGTGAGCTGATCCCCTTACACTCCTTGATGGTCTGCACCTCCCAGATGGCACCTACTTGAACTCTGTGAGAGTCAGTTTCTGTCTGACTGATAGCACTACACTGAGCTGAGGTGGATGCATGCAGACTGTGGTACTGACTGACAGTCCCAGGACCCCCTGACTGACAGTCGAGACCCCCTTGACTCAGCTGAGTACTGACTCCAACCCATTTCACAGGTCCATGTGAGGTCAGGCCATTTGCACATGCCGTGGGTGTTACACTGGCATCTCGGAGTGTCATATACCGAGACGTCATTGCCAGATCAATACCGGAGAGCTTTCTACTAACCAGCTGTTTCTCCTCACATCCGTGCAAAAGAACTGGCCAATGCAGCATTACTGATAGCCATTGGCTATGGCATGGTGGGGGCAGGGTAAGGCCAGGCAAGGCAAGGGATGGGGAAGGAAGGCAAGGGATGGTGTGGGAAGGCAAGGGGTGGCGGGAGAAGGCAAGCTAAAGGGAGTGAAGGGAGGGCACAGTGAGGGGAAGGTGGGCACAGTGAGAGACAGGATGGCACAGTGAGGGAAGGGAAGGTATGGATGCAGCTATCATGGAGGTGGGCACTGAGTGAGTGAGTGCCAAGGGAGTAGATTGTCCAACCCCAGCATGAGCTGCGAGTCTATCCCTGTGTGTCAGATGTTCCTGCTGCAGTCTTTCAATACCATTTACTGATGGGCCTTGCAATACAGATTTCTCAGTGTCTACCTCAGATCGGTGAGGTGGCATGTTGAATGTGTTAACGAGGCGAGTGGTGGTGTTAAGAATGGAGTTGACCATTTATTTACTTGTGCCGTTGCCCAGTGGGAAGACCACCATACCACCTGGCAACAGATGGCATGAGGTGCAACCTCCCACAACGTCACACTTGGTCACTCTGAGCACTTCACCTGATTCTACCACGGGTCCCTCTGTAGCCCACCTTGCTCAGACCCGAGCAGATCTCTC
>NW_025120694.1:0-1050 GCF_004010195.1 Chiloscyllium plagiosum
GTGTTTACAAGTGTCATCAACACAATGTTTACAACTGTCATCAACACAGTGTTTATACCTGTCATCAACACAGTGATTATACCTGACATCAACACAGTGTTTATACCTGTCATCAACATAGTGATTATACATGTCATCAACACAGTGTTAACACCTGTCATCAACAGTGTTTGCAACAGTCATCAACATAGTGATTATACATGTCATCAACACAGTGTTAACACTTGTCATCAACACAGTGTTTGCACCTGTCATCAACATCGTGATTATACATGTCATCAACACAGTGTTTACACCTGTCATCAACACAGTATTTCCTCCTGTTATCAACACAGTGTTTACATGTCATCAAGACAGTATTTACCCATGGCATTAACACATTGTTTACACCTGTCATCAACACAGTGTTAATTCCTGTCATCAACACAATGTTTATATCTGTCATCCACAGTGTTTACACCTGTCATCAACACCGTGATTATACCTGTCATCAACACAGTGTTTATACCAACCATCAACAGTGTTTACACCCGTCGTCAACACAGTGTTGACACCTGTCATCAACGCTGTGTTTACGCCTGTCATCAACACAGTGTTTACACCTGTCATCAACACAGTGTTTATACCTGTCATCAACACAGTGATTATACCTGTCATCAACAAAGTGTTTATACCTACCATCAATACAGTGTTTACACGTGTCATCAACACAGTGTTTATACCTAACAGCAACACAGTGTTTACACCTGTCATCAACACAATGTTTATACCTAACATCAACACAGTGTTTACACCTGTCATCAACAGTGTTTATACCTGTCATCAACGAAATGTTTACACCTGTCATCCACAGTGTTTACACCTGTCATCAACACCGTGATTGTACCTGTCATCAACACAGTGTTTATACCTACCATCAACACAGTGTTTACACCTGTCATCAACACAATGTTTACACCTGTTATCAACACAGTGTTTACACCTGTCATCATCTCCATGATTATACCTGTCATCAGCACAGTGTTTATACCAACCATCAACACAGTGTTT
>NW_025120695.1:0-1050 GCF_004010195.1 Chiloscyllium plagiosum
AAAAACATCTGCACCACAGAGTTCTGCAATCTCTCTCCATTTAAATTGTTCCCGACTGCAATAGACAACTCACATTATATTATTTCTGCTGAGTGTATGCTCACTAATCTTACCTGTCTATATCATAATGCATATTCACTACCTCCATTTGAAGATCTATTAACGTGTTTTGCTGTACTACGTAGTTCAGCTTTGATCCATTCAGTCCCTTCATCCAGATATTTTACATAGATTATTGATCATTGATGACCCTACAGTGATCGCTGATCCAAAACTAATTACAGTTTTGTTTAAAAAATCATATATCTCTACTGTCTATTTCCTGTTACTGACAGCATCCCTGTTCCTGTGCAGCAGTTCAGGCGGGTTGAATGGCCTCGTCCTGGGCTGTGTAATGTACTCAACGAACTGAATTACTTCATCCTATATTTCTGTGTAATTCATTGGAGGGGCAGAATGGTCTCCTCCCGTCTCATTGTATCGATCCAGTCTGGCTGAATGGGATGGTCCTCTACCCTGTAATCGCACTCAGGGGTGGATTGAGGGAACAACACATAGGGTAGGGTCAGCAGTATATCTCGGTAACTGCTTCAAGGGGTGGATTGAGGGAACAACACATGGCGTAGGGGCAGCAGTATATCTCTGTAACTGCTTCTAGGGGTGGATTGAGGGAACAACACATGGATATGGTCAGCAGTATATCTCTGGAACAGCATCGAGGGGTGGATTGAGGGAACAACACATGGGGTAGGTGCAGCAGTATATCTCTGTAACAGCCTCGAGGGGTGGATTGAGGGAACAACACA
Organism: Chiloscyllium plagiosum; assembly: GCF_004010195.1. Lineage (NCBI taxonomy): Eukaryota > Metazoa > Chordata > Chondrichthyes > Orectolobiformes > Hemiscylliidae > Chiloscyllium > Chiloscyllium plagiosum. Next base: position 807 of record NW_025120695.1, read on the forward strand.
TTGGAAAGGAGCAGCAGTTGGCCATTTGGTGGCACCATTCAGAATGCTCATGGCTGATCCCAGTGTGTCTGACCATCCGTCTTCTGTCTGTTCCCAATAAACATTGACTCACCTGTCCGGCAAAGATCAGTCAAGCTCAAACTAAAATACCTAAATTAACCGAGTCTTCACTGCTCCCTGAGGATGAGGATACCACAGATAGCACAACAGTAAAGGGAAAGGGACATCCTTCTTTCATTGTGGG
>NW_025120696.1:0-1050 GCF_004010195.1 Chiloscyllium plagiosum
CATGGCCTCACTCTCTCTCTCCCTCTCTCTCTCACACACACACACACACACAGAGTTGGTCTCACACTCTCTCACACACACACACTCAAACACAGGCATGGTCTCACTCTCTCTCTCACACAGAGACATGGTCTCTCTCTCTCTCTCACGCACACAGACACAGGCATGGTCTCTCTCTCTCTCTCTCTCACTCTCTCTCTCTCTCTCTCTCTCTTCACACACACACAGGCATGGTTTCACTCCCTCTCTCTCTCTCTCACACACACACACACAAAACACACACACACACACACAGGCATGGTCTCTCTCTCTCACACACACGCACATGCACAGAGGCGTGGTCTCACTCTCTCTCACACACACAGGCATGGTCTCTCTCTCTCACGCACAAAACACTCAGGCATGGTCTCTCTCTCTCTCTCTCTCTCACACACACATACACACGCAGGCGTGGTTTCACTCTCTCTCTCTCTCTCTCTCACACACATACACACACACGCATGGTCACAGTCTCTCTCTCTCACACACACACAAAACATACACACAACAGGCATGGTCACTCTCTCTCTCACACGCACATACACTCAGGCATGGTCTCACTCTCTCTCTCTCACACACACACACACAGAGGCATGGTCTCATTCTCTCCCTCCCTCTCTCGCTCTCTCTCTCTCACACACACACACACACACACATACACACAGTTGCATGATCCCACTCTCTGTCACACACAGCGGCATGGTCTCTCTCTCTGTCACACACACACACACACACAGGCATGTCTCACTCACTCTCTCTCGCACACACGCACACAGGAATGATCTATCTCACACGCACACACACACAGGCATGGTCTCACTCTCTCTCTCTATCTCTCACACCAACACACAGACACACACAGACACAGACACACACACACACACAGAGGCATGGTCTCTCTCTCTCTACACACACACACACAGAGGCATGGTCTCTCTCTCTCTCTCACACACTCACACACACAGAGGCATGGTCTCTCTCTCTCCCTCTCACTCTCTCTCTCTCTTTCTC
>NW_025120697.1:0-1050 GCF_004010195.1 Chiloscyllium plagiosum
TGTATGCGCAATCCTTACTGCTGTTCAACATGTAGTCTGTGCAATTCTTACTGCTCATCACCATGTTGTATGTGCAATCCTTACTGCTGTTCACCATGTTGTATGCACAATCCTTACTGCTGTTCACCATGTTGTATGTGCAATCCTTACTGCTGTTCAACATGGAGTCTGTGCAAACCTTACTGCTGATCACCATGATGAATGCGCAATCCTTACTGCTGTCCACCGTGTTGTATGCGCAATCCTTACTGCTAATCACCATGTTGTATGTGCAATCTTACTGCTGTTCAACATGTATTATGCGCAATCCTTACTGCTGTTCACCATGTTTTATGTGCAATCCTTACTGCTGATCACCATGTTATATGCACAATTCTTACTGGTGATCACCATGTTGTATGTGCAATCTTACTGCTGTTCAACATGTATTATGTGCAATCCTTACTGCTGTTCATCATGTTTTATGTGCCATCCTTACTGCTAATCACCATGTTGTATGTGCAATCATTCTGCTGTTCTACATGGAGTCTGTGCAAACCGTACTCCTGATCACCATGTTGTATGTGCAATCTTTACTGCTGTCCACCGTGTTGTATGCGCAATCCTTACTGCTGTTCACCATGTTGCATGTGCAATCTTGCTGCTGTTCAACATATAGTTTGTGCCATCCTTACTGCTGTTCACCATAATGTATGTGCAATCTTACTTCTGTTCAACACGTTGCCTGTGCAATCCTTACTGCTGTTCACCATGTTGTATGCGCAATCCTTACTGCTGTCCACCATGTTGTTGCACAATCCTTACTGCTGATCACCATGTTGTATGCGCAATCCTTACTGCTGATCACCATGTTGTTTGCGCAATCCTTACTGCCATTCACCATGTTGTATGCACAATCCTTACTGCTGTTCACCATGTTCTATGTTCACTCCTTACTGCTGTTCAACATGTAGTCTGTGCAATCCTTACTGCTATTCACCATGTGGTGTGCGCAATCCTTACTGCTGATCACCATTATGTTTGCGCAATCCTTACTGCTGATCACCATGT
>NW_025120698.1:0-1050 GCF_004010195.1 Chiloscyllium plagiosum
TCTGAAAGACAGCATGTTTGACCGGGTAGCGATTTATGTTTATTGACCATATAAGATTTTCAGCTAGCGAATACCTGATGAATATTTCATCTTGTATGGGAAAAAAGGCTGGGGAAGTAATTTAAGATGAAGATGTATTCATTTAAATACAGATATTGTGAAAACATTAAATGTTGTATTTTAGAAGTATACAGGACATATAAACACATCTTCAAATCTAATGGGGTTATTTGTTACGGAAGTATTGGCTCTGCACACGACAGCAGCAATGATGTACCGACATGGAGAAGGGAAAGCAATGGAGTCTTACAGTTCAAACACTGCCCAAAGAGACCTCATTGGTCCATTTTGGAGCTGGATAATGTTATTGTTTGATTCAACTCAGAGAGAGAGAAAATGTAATCTTCCGAAGAAGGAACAGCCTGTTGCTCCTTCTCTCTCTGTGTTCCTCCTCCCAGCAAAGTGTGTGAGCTGAAAACTCCTCAGTCATCTTTACAACTCATGGAGGATTCACTGGAGTCTCCCCACCACCTGAAGTAAAGAGAATTCTGCTTAATCCACCTGTTGCAGGAAGTGATCCCATTACAAGTAGCTTGTAGGAGCAGAATAGCTCCATAAGCTGAATGGTATTTGGAATAATCACTCATATTTCCTTTCGACATGAGTTCAATTAATATTTGGGCAAAGTTCTTCAAACTTAACGCTCTGCCGAGACGTTGTAATTCTGTTGTTTGTCAAACGTGTGCATGTGTCAGTATTTTTAGAAAGGGAAACATTGGTACTCAGATTTGCAATATGCAAATTGTTTGTCATTCATCTTTCCATCGTAGATTGATTAACTCTGTTTGGATCATAAACTTGTTCATTTTAACAGATTAAAAACCCTACCATTCTTGTTCTGAACCCTGACCTAGTCTGAGCTTATATTGTTGGTGAAATCACTATCCCGGTTACATGAGCATTTGCAGTGAGCAGCGGAAGCGTGGGACGAGGAAAGGGAAGAGTGACCTGATCTCAAGATCGGTGAGCCTGACGTCATTAGTGGGCGCA
>NW_025120699.1:0-1050 GCF_004010195.1 Chiloscyllium plagiosum
CAATTCACCTGACCTGCACATCTTCGGACTGTGAGAGGAAACGGGAGGACTGGAAGGAAACGCAGGCAGAAGTGTGGAGAAGATGCAAACTCCACACAGACAGTCGCAAGGCCCGGGAATCGAACCTGGGACTCTGGTAATATGAGGCAGCAATGCTAACCACTGAGCTACTGTGTTGCCCCAAGCTACATTGGACAAGCAGGCAGAAATCTAGCCACCAGGAAACATGAACATCAACTCACCACAAAACTAAATTGTCCACTCTCAAAAATATCCTTACACAAGGATGAGGAAGGACACCTCTTCGTCTGGGACAACACATACATCCTAGTACAAGCCAAACATAGGCATGCGTGGGAATTACTGGAAGCATGCCTTTCCAACCGGAACTCTGTCAACAATCACATAGACTTGGATCCCAATTACCATGCCCGGAGGAAAAAAAAAGAAATAATTTCACCATAGGAACTGACGTCACTTCAGGAAATTCCATTACCAATTCGAGGAAACTCAAACATCGAAAAAGAAAATGGGCTACGCCACCAGTAATTCTTTCGAAAATTCACTGAAGTCGTAACCTGGTATGATGATGAAACGTCTGATAACGAACCTTCCAGATCAGCGAGCAAACCTATACCCAACCAAACAGAATAATTAAGTAAGTACATAACAGAATTAGAAAATAGACCACAATAAAATAACAGCAGAAGAGAGTAAGAATATAAGGGAATCCGAAACGAACACTAACATGTAATAAAAGAATAAGAACATTCATAAATGAACAGTAATGAGCAAGCGAAAAAGAATGTCAAAGGATAAGAGCATAATAAAAAAAGGATAAGAAGAGAAATAAGAAGATAAGGGAAAATAATTGGAGGGAATAAGAACTGAAGAAGATAAGTAATTAGGAAAAGGAGAGTAAGAGAATAAGAACAATACAGAATAAAAGCAAGAGAAGAACGTAAGACTTTAAGAGAATAATAACATAAAAGAAGTCAAACATAATAGAACTTACCATCGTTGAAGAGCCTCTCGGAAAGAGAGATAGCA
>NW_025120700.1:0-1050 GCF_004010195.1 Chiloscyllium plagiosum
ATCATATTAACTATTTTACATTCTTCTACTATCATCAGGATCCATGCTCCAACATATATGTCTGAACGTTTGTAACAACTGAGCAATAGAATTGGGCGGTGAGTTATAACAATTCGAGGGGGTGGTGCTGTCAGAGGGTGGGGAGGGGAGAAAGACATTGCAAGGATTCGTGCCCGCTAAAACACAGCACCACTGTCTTCAATCACCCGTTATTCCTTTTCACTCACGGCATGTGATAGCCCCTGTCTGGTCCACCATTTGTCGCTCATCCGTAGATCACGCCCCATTGAGAAGATGGTGGGAGTGGGCTCTGTCGTTAAACACTGCCGCCTGTTAGTTGAAGATAGACTCACAGTAAATTGTCAGAGTGGGAAGTCCAGGATGTTGAGCCAGCAATGGACGAGGGTTGGTCCAGTGATGGTGATGGCATTGAACATCAAGGTGCACTCGTGAGATTCTCTCCCAGTGGCAGAGCTGGGATTTTGACAGAGCGGTGATTCAATGAGGAAATGCGATTGGAGGTCAAGATCACTGAAGGAGTGAGCGGGGCCTAACTTGGGAGTTTATCAGAGTGGACTTAGTGACAAATATGTGAAAGGGGAATCTGAACATTTTTTTGGATACTTTGAAAGCCTCGTTCAAAGGGAGACAATGTGCGGGAGTGGGGAGATGGCCGGGGACAGAAGTGAGTTTTCTTTTTGCTGTTTTCAGGATTGACACTGGGTTTTTAAAGCCTGGGATAGAACTGCGCCAGACCTCTGTGCCGACCAGAACAATCCCCAGCCACACACGGCTGCATCCGCGCTCCACGTGTTGCCAAATGAGACGAACTGTTTTACGGGTAGGTGTCAGCTAACACAACGACGTCGCAGCTTCTGGCTGGCTTAATCAATTCAGGTATTTATGTGATGGCACCTTTTGACGTATGGCAATTCCCAATAACCCGACACCACCAGGATCCCTAATAAACAAAAACGCATCATTTACTCACCTGTGTCGAAATTCATGCGCATTTTATGGTGCAGCCATAGTGATGCAGATTGATTGAAT
>NW_025120701.1:0-1050 GCF_004010195.1 Chiloscyllium plagiosum
GAATTTGCGCTGTTGAATTCCACTTACCGAGAATGTTAGGGGTTATCAACACATGTTGCTAATTTAAGATTTCCTGATTTTGAACATGATTTGTGGAATCAGAAGATTTAAAGCTTGGAAGGATATGGGATTCTGAGGCATTTTTTTCTCATAACGTGCTAAACATCAGCGTTTGACCTGTCCTGAAATATTGTTGATACATGCTTAGCACCAGAGCGATAATTACAGGACTATTGTGGAGCATTTCCCCGTTAAACAATCTGACATATCGAGAAGAACTAACTTGTAAACTTTAATCCCTTTGATGTTTTCTGAATATCCTTTCAGCACATCTGGTGAAAAGAAACCTCCGGCATTTTTTTTATTTCCAGGTCGCGGTCATTAATGACAAGTACCTTCAATGGTTCTTGGATGTCACAAGAATTGACTCAACTTCTCTAAAGTGGTACTACTATGGCACTACTCTCAGAAGCACGTTTAAATTAGGCACTGAGCGGATACTTCTTCCTGAAGATGTTTTCAAATCAATCAAATTCGTCTTTTGTAACTTTGTTCCTTTCAGGACTGTCTACTTAGAAAGGGTCAACTGGAGAGCTTCTGGATACGGAGATTTGTTCCAATGTTAATCAAAACGCGAGGCTTGTTTGTGGCAGGATTGAAGATTTTCAAAGTCACAATTTAGTTGTGAGACTACTTAACGTTGATTGTTATCTGCTGCTGATTTATTGATTTCCAGGAGGCATGTGTTCAAAATTATGGGATTGTACGTTTTGTTGAAATATGCAATATACTTTCACGTCAAATGATCTCATGATGCCTCAGTAATGGTATTACGGAATATAGTCTTGTCCACGGATATCAATACGTAATCCCTGCTAAATCCTGAGGTAACAGAATGTGGTTGAATCTGCTGTTGAAACTGCTTCCAGCCATAGCATCAACAAGGTTCCCAGTTTCGATCTGTCAGCTTAGTTCACATTTTATGCCCAGATATCTATGCACAGTGTTTGGAACATCAAGGGAAACTGGACAATGTACACTAAAATTGAG
>NW_025120702.1:0-1050 GCF_004010195.1 Chiloscyllium plagiosum
CAAGATGAATAGTGAAGGCAAACACTTCTCTTGATTTGTGTTTGATGTGTAAATGCTCCTCTTCAAATCTCCCCGCCCCCACCCAGGAAGAGGACACGTGCATGCTCTTTGCTGTACCTTGCCCCAAATAAAGATGGCAGCCATAACCCAGGTCCTCTCACTGCCTGAGCCCCAAGCCATCTTCCTCTTTGCTGCAAACGTAGGACCAAGAGTTTCTAATTCAGACTAACGACCTGCACAGAGTGTAACTAACCTCTCCCAGTCTACACTGATACATTTCATCCGGTTTCTGCTGCCACTCTCCTCTTTCCCGTTTCCTCCTCCTGCACACACCAAGGACCATAACGGGTCCCGTGACCCTTCCTCAGAATCGGTGACAGCTGGGAAAATTAGAATCCCTTCAGGAAACAGGCCCTTTGGCACAACAATTCCACACTCACCCTCCGAAGTTAATCCCACCCAGACCCATTCCCTACTGTATTACTCTCCATTTCCCCAGACTAATGCACATCCCTGAGCACTGCGGGAAATTTAGCTGGGCAAATTCACTTGACCTACACATCTTTGGACTGCAGGAGATAGGGGTTAAAGAGTAACAAATAGGTGGGGACAGAGCCCAAAGAGAGACAGGAACATTTGGAAAGATAAATGAGTGGGAAGGTGGAAAGCTGTTAATGGAGGAGACAGGAACCTTCTAGCATCTCAGTGGTGGTGGAGGAAATGGTGGCTGATGATCTACATTGTGCCTGCAAAAAAGACTGAGCTTCCAGTTGCCTGCTCTTTAACACACAAGACTGTTCCCTGTCCAACATCTCTGTCTCATGCTTACTGCAGTGTTCCAGTGAACCTTGATGCAAGCTGGAAGAACACTTCAGAACATACCAAATGGCTTCCTATTTCAAGGACTGCAATTTCCCCTTACGTGGTCAACAATGCCCTCCAGTGTATCTCCTCCACTTCCCACACCACTGCCCTTGAACCCCACCCCTCCAAATGCAACAAAGATGGAATCCCACTATCCTCACCTTCCACCCAGATACAACGCATTAT
>NW_025120703.1:0-1050 GCF_004010195.1 Chiloscyllium plagiosum
AGGGAGGGAGAGAGGAATGGGAAATGAGCTGGAGGGTGCGAGAGCAATGGATGTTGTGGAACTGAAGGGAGAAGGCAGTGGGAGATTTGAAGGTAGAATCAGAGAGAGAGGAATGGGAGGTCTGGAGATTGGGAGAGAGTGGTATTTCAATCCCCCATGATTGCTCTGGAGCCTCCAGAATTAAATATTTATTTTCTGATCACTTCTGTGACAAGACGAGGAGGAAAATGATTTGGACTCAGAAAAATATTGTTTCGCTTTTTTCTTTTTTTCTGTTTCGAAACATTTTGGAAATGGGGAGAGAAGCTTCTTGACCAGTGGAAGACATGTCATCAAATTCCAGGAATGTTGTCGACTGGAGTTAGCAACACTGAGAAAGGTAATGGAAAGGTGGAGAATATGCGGCAAGGGGAGTGAACATCTAGGAGAAAGAACAGTGAAAGCAGGAAATGGGAGAGGGTGAAGGGAACAGTCAAGGGAAACATGAGTAAAATTAGCGTGAGAGGAACATGCTGAAGGATGGATGAGTAAGGAAGGAGAGGTGATGACCAGAGAAAGAGGGATAAGATGAACCTGGGACAGGATAGATTATCTGCAGTGTGGAAACAGGCCATTCTGCCCAACAAGTGCACAACGACCTTCCAAAGAGTAACCCACCCAGACCCATTTCCCTCTGACCAATGCACCTAACACTATGGGCAATTTAGCATGGCCAATTGACCTAACCTGCACATCTTTGGACTGTGGGAAGAAACCGGAGCACCCGGAGGAAACCTACAGAGACACAGGGAGAATGTACCAACTCCACACAGACAGTCGCCCGAGACTGGAATTGCACCTGGGTCCCTGGTGCTGTGAGGCAACAGTGCTAACCACTGAGCCACCATGAGTTTAGAAAAAGGAAAGAATTGAAGGATGTGTTGTTTGATTGAGATGAGGTAAGGTGAGAGAAGACTTGTGAAAAACTGATGATTTGGGCACATGCTCCTTTCTGCATTTACACTTGATATACATTTCCTATTACTGAGAAACTAGCTCGAAAAGCACTTT
>NW_025120704.1:0-1050 GCF_004010195.1 Chiloscyllium plagiosum
CCTTCTTCCTCACTATTAACCATTTTGCTAATAGTCGCATCATCGACAACTCTGCTTCTCATTTCCCTCGACTTTGTTCTATATTCTTTACACACACCCACAAACGCGATGGGACCCAGCATTCATCCTTGTGTTACACCATTGAATGCCAGTTCCAGTCACACAAACAGCCTTCTATCACCATCCTGTGTCTCCTACCACCACCAAATTAAGTTTGGATCCAACTTGCCAGGGGACCTTAAATCCCTTTTCACTTTTATCCTCTTACCAGTCTCCAGTGTGGTGTCGTGTTAAAGGCGATGTTGAAATCCACACAAACAACATCAACTTTACAGCCCTCGTTAAAAAAAACCCGATCACTTGCCAATAAAATATATTTAATCCAATCTGTTAGGCATGACATTCTGTAACAAAGCCGTGATGACTCTTCCTGATGAAACCTTGACTGGACAAGTGGCAGTTAAGTGTCTCCTTCAGGTTTTGCTCCAAAAGGTTCCCTTTAATTGATGTGAGACTCACTGCTGCGTGATTCTCTGGTTTATCTCTCCCAATCTTGCTGAAAAGTGGTACTGCGTTTGTCTAGTCCACTACAAACCCAAAGAGTAAAGTATAATATTTCCTCCATTGAGACAGAGAGGAACATAAGATAGAAGTCCGTCTTGAATTGGGAATATGCCCACTTCAAGCCGCTCAGAACCACGAACACTTCATCAGTCCCTCTGTCAAACTTCTTCAGAACTTTTCCATCCCACGCCCTGCATTCTGTCCCTATACCTCAGCACAAGAGGACTGTTCGCTTACTGAACAAGTAAAGTGATTCACTCAGTTATCCCATTTGCTGACACAACTGTACTGTCACACTGGAAGGAAATCATTCAGATATTTTAACTCGAAAATGCTGTATTAAGCGTTTGTGGTCATAAAATATTTTGCTTTGATAGCCACAGTCTATTACAGTGAGAAATGGTGTGAATTTTCTCTAACTGAAAAACATTCACTTAATTCCACCGCTTGTGTAGATTCCTATCTGTTCCCATCTGACATGACCGA
>NW_025120705.1:0-1050 GCF_004010195.1 Chiloscyllium plagiosum
CTGTTTCCATGCTGTACATTTCTAAAAGGGTTGGAATATAAAAGCAGTGATGTGCTACGAAGACTTTATAAATCTCTAGTTAGGCCCCATTTAGAATACTGGGTCTAATTTTGGGCCCCACACCTCAGGAAGGACATACTGGCACTGGAGCATGTCCAGCGGAGATTCACAAGGATGATCCCTGGAATGGTAGGCCTAACATACGATGAATGGCTGAGGATCCTGGGATTGTATTCATTACAGTTTAGAAGATTGAGGGGAGATCTAATAGAAATTTAGAAGATAATGCATGGTTTAGAAAGGGTGGAAGCTGAGAAATTGTATCTGAGAGGTGGGGAGACTAGGACCCGTGGGCACAGCCTTAAAATTAGAGGGGGTCTATTTAGAACAGAAATGAGGAGACATTTCTTCAGCCAGAGTGTGGTGGGCCTGTGGAATTCATTGCCACAGAGCGCAGTGGAGGCCGGGACGTTGGGTGGCTTCAAGGCAGAGATTGATAAATTCTTCATCTCACAGGGAATTAAGGGCTATGGGGAGAGTGCGGGTAGGTGGAATTGAAACACCCATCAGCCATGATTAAATGGTGGAGAGGACTTGATGGGCCGAATGGCCTTGCTTCCACTCCTATGTTTTATGGTCATATGCCTTAATACAGAGCTCGGAGCAATGTAACCTTATCCGAAAATATGCCACAGAACCACAGTGCTATTTCTAGATTAGGGGAGTGAAATTCAGGCACGTACCCGCTGTGATAAAACCCCCATCTAAAAAAGGTCACCCTGAACATCACAGACCATGCCTTTGCACACTTACAGTTCAGAGTGAGAACGTGGCAGTGCTGTCTTCCAGTAACAAGTTGGAAAAGTGACACAGAAATGGCAAACCCAGTGAGGTTACTCAGTTTGCAACTGACATGACAAGGAGGCAGTTGATGCAAACTGCATAATGGAAGAGGACAGTGTCCATGGAGCAGGCAATGAAATGATGGTCAGATGGACCTGCCCAAAGGCACAGAGGAGGAGATAACAAGCTATTGTTGCCAGGTAACCG
>NW_025120706.1:0-1050 GCF_004010195.1 Chiloscyllium plagiosum
TTTCTTCATCATTATCTACTCCCTCCATTTGTAACTTCCCCTGATCCTTATGACCCTTTTAATTGGGGTTTGTTCCTGTGTCTCTGTAAAAGTGGGAAACATATGTTTATACCTACTGTTTGTACAGGCGTATCGAGCTTAACTTCATTCCCTTACAACATCTTATCTATTTGCCCGTAATATCTACCATTGTTTTGCTGTCACGTTTCATTGTGGCATACACTTTTAGTAAATACAAAAACAATTATATATTTCCTCCACATCGTTTCCTTTCTTGTTGACTCAGCTCTTGGCTAAAACAATTACACACTAGTGTGAGTTCATTTACCTTGTATCAGAAATTATAATTGCAGAATTGCAGAAGTAACATTAATTTACCTATATCCCACAGACACTCAGTAGCAGCAGTGTGCACCATAGACAAGATGCACTGGAGAAATTCCCCAAGGAAAAGAGTTATATGGATGTTTGTAATACTTAGGAACTCTGACTGTTTTCAGGCTGAAGTTTATCCTTGTATAGATTTGACACATTAATCCTCCCTCCCCACCACGAACAGCCTGATTTCAGTGCTGTAAAAACTCTACAGTAACATGGCTCCCTGAGTGCACAAACAACCCCTCTCCATCCATTTCATTCACAATAAGGTCAATAACAGGACGGATTCAAACAAAATACAAACTGTGATGAAGGCTGCATGAAGGGAGGCATGTTACTGTAGAATTTTTACAGCACTGAGGTCAGGCTGTTCGGCCCATCATTCACAAAACAGTCTAACCGTCTGGACTCCGTCTCTAAACCTCTCCAATTACCCAGATCCCTGTCTGATTGAAAGTTCTCTGTGTGGAGTTTGCACATTCTCCCCGGGTCTGTGTTGGTTTCCTCCGGGTGCTCCGGTTTCCTCCCACAGTCCTGAGATATGCAGGTTTGGGTGGGTTGGCCATGCTAAATTATCCATAGTGTCCAGGGATGTGTAGGTGAGGTGGATTAGCCATGGGTTATAGCGATAGGGTAGCGGGGGTGAGTCCTGGTGGGATGCATGATGGGCCG